>NC_041388.1:161340684-161350099 GCF_002162155.2 Triticum dicoccoides
CCGACGGCAGCGTCGCCCATGGCGGTCAGCATCAGCTCCTTCGGGGCACTCGACGTGGGCGTACAATGGAAGCGGGAACCCCGGCGGCGCCCGCTCTCCCCAAGGCCTCGACACCCCCTGAAGGGCCCCCTCGTCCGGGCCATGGTGGACACGCCGTTTCTTCGGCGGAAGTGGGTCTGGTCCCTCTCGGGGAGCCTTTCCCTTCTCGGAGGTCAAGAACCGGTGGATCGGAGCCATCGCAGCAAGACGGAGCAAGAATCGGGAAGAAGGAGAAGCAAGGAGGGATGGACCGGAAGGGCGCGTGACGTCCCGTACTTATATCCAGCAGAGGCCAACCGCCGACCTCCACGATCATAGGTAATCATGACCCGTTTGCATGCAGGGACTTGTCCAATCCGTGCAGTTGCCGAGGCGCCGTGGGGAAGTGGAGGCGCCCACGACCAGTCAACCGCCACGCGGCGCCCAAGGCCGCAGGCTGTTAGGGCCCGCGGCGCTTCGCTCTTGCCCTTCAGCCTCCCTGCACAGCCAAGTCCGGGCGCGCCTTGGGCCTGGGGGCTACTGTCGGCGTTCTGGGAATGGGGGTCCCCAGACTTGCCTGCCTGCGGCCTGCAGCGTGGCTCAAAGGGGGGCCCAGCATGGCCCATCTTCACCAATACAAACTCAAGACCCTCGCGAGGGGCCAAGCCTCGCGGGGCGGACGACGCGAAGCCTCCTCGGGCACGGCCTCGTCAGGCTGGCTCACGAGGAGGCGGAGAGATCAAGGCGGGGTACCTCGCGAGGTGCCTGTGACGCAAGCCGTGACGACTCAGGGCGCCAGGCGGGTGCCAGCCCGCGCAGCGTCCTCCTTTCCTCTTTGGTGCAAAGGGGGCAAGCGCAGCCGCGGAGTACCGAGGCATCAGGCAAAGGTTGCCATTTCGAGCAACGAGACCAAGACTAGGAGGACTACGAGAAGGAGGTCACCGTGGAGCCCAAGACGGTGTCATCGCTAGAGCTTTGCGCAGGCGAAGACTGCTTTTGTCAGGATAGCTGATACTTGTTGTCCCCTTTCAAATTAGCCCGCCATTGTTGGCTCCCTTCCCGCTCGATATTTGGGAAGAAGACCAGGGCCCCTATAAATAGGACCAGCCACCCACAGAGCAAGGGGGAGGGGTGACATGAAGAAAGAGGCTCGTTAGAGAGGTTAGAAGCAGAGAGAGAGAGAGAGAGAGAGAGAGAGAGAGAAAGGTGGCTGAACTCCTCCCATCAGTTCATCGCCCCAGCCAAGAACAGACCCTCGCGAGGCTGTTCTTCCTTGTATTGCTCGTCATCATCAGCCCAAGAGGCAATCCACACACCACACACTGGAGTAGGGTATTACACCACAACGGTGGCCCGAACCAGTATAAATCCTGTGTCCCTTGTGTTGTTCTCTTCATAGCTTTGATCCTAGCGTGGCGGAGGGGTGCAGGTAGGTAGGAGGTGAAATCTCCGCGCGCACCCTAGTGTTCGAACCTCAAGGGTCTGTCGGAACCCGAAATCCGACAATAGTGCAGTTGTGCACTCTAATTTGGTGCATATGGCACGTGGACCCCGTTGCCGGATGCCCCACATATTAGCAAAAGGAAGTAGAAAGATAGGAGTGACTAGTTACACATAAATATATTTTTGACAAAGAGATACTCCCTCTATAAAGAAATATAAAGATCTTTTATATCACAACATTATACATAAGAAAAATCAAGGGGAGTATATATAACATATATAATTATAAAAAACAGAGTTTTTTAACACGGTATAGACAAGTTGGTGATCATGGTGTGCCTCCCATCCTGCAATATAGGCCGTCCGATTTATATCTGACGGATAGGAAGGAAACTATGGCAATTTTGCAAAAGGGTACCCACACACCTCTCCACATTTGCAAATAAGGCCTTCCCTCGTTCATCCTTTTCTCTCAAAAAATAAAATACTCATACAAATGCATCTTGATGTTACGTGCAACGCACGAGCATTATGGGGGTTCAGCTGAGAAATCCTCATACAGGCTCATGGTTCTAGACTTTTGGCCACAGGCCGGTGGGCCTGCATGTTTGGGGGGCCATGTGTTCTACCTCAGCGCTTTTCATACTGCAAGCGATTGGTACGGTGCTGGTTTTAGATGTTGTCGCAAGGCGAATACACAAAATTGAATAAAGCACGACAGCTATTGGAATGAAATCAAACGATAGTTCCTAACAACCAGTTAGAGTTGCAATTCTATCAACGATACTGTCGTACTACTTATACACACAGGACACTTGTTTCACCATGCCAGAGTATTACATCAAAATCTCTCGGAGGATAGATCAGTTCAGCAGTTGCGTGGTGCTACTGAAGGATTTCAAAGTTGATTTGGACCAGCTCTCCTTGTCGAGAAAGTTCGATTTTGACATCATCCCCTACCACAAGATATGATTTAGATTTGAACCTTGACCATCCTTTAGCATCAATCATCATGCGACTATCCTTTGTACTTACGGTATATTGAGCAAGTTCATTCACACCAAGGTTGCGCATGGTAAGAGAAACTTGGCCACGGTCGCCCGGATTGTTGAATGACTCCCTTGTTGCTCTAGGAATTCTCTGTTTGCAAACAAGAAGACATACACAAACAATTAGATCAACATAGTGAATCATGTGAAACAACATGGAAAGAAAAAAGAACGAAGCACTTGGGCGGCCAATGCTTATCAGGAAGGTGGACATGTTGGTTTTTGTAAGGACTTTGGTATATGAAGTGCGAAATGCAGCCCAGTCTGTTGCCGGTGCAACTGCTGGTTCCGTTGCCGCTGCATGGGCCAGAGCAGATGCAAGTGCAAGTGTTGGTGCAGGTGCCGAAGCTGTTGCTGATGCCCATGCCGGTGCGACTGGTAGTGCCGCTGCTGCTGCCGGAGATGGTGCTCCTTGTAGAGCTGGTGCCGGTGTCGGAGCAGGTGCCAGTGTCGATGCCCGATCCTCCGGTAGATCAGCCTGATCTGATGACGCGATCGATGCCCAATCCTCAACTGGATCAGACTGAGCTGTTGCCGCTGTGAGTGCAAGAGCAACTGCCGATGCTCGATTCCTTGCTGAAGGTGGTACCGATGTGCGAGACAGCGGCGATTGTGTCTGATCTGCTATGATCAGCTTTCTAACTTGACTAGGCTTCATGACCGTGATCTAGTCTTTTTCTTCATTTCTTTTAAACGCGAGAAGGACTAATTGTGGTGTGTTTGTTAAACAAAACTGTAGTTCATCATAGGGATTCAGCTTGTACTCAGACAACAGACTGATCCAATTTTTTCCAGTAATATAAGTGATGGACAATGCCTTCGTTACTGACATGACATAAGAAGTGAAACCTGCAAAAATATCCATCGTAGAGCAAACCAAACGGTTTATTCTGTGATGAATGTCATATGGCAAAACCTGCATCATAAAATTGCAGCAAAAGAAAGAAAACATTACATTAAATCAATAAGATTTACACGGTAAATCAATAAGATTTACTTGATGTGACACGAGTGAATCCTTATCAGGAAATCACTATGTTGAAGTACTAAACAGAAGATTGGTCGTCCAACTACGTGTGGCATGCAGGGCCCCCGCCTACTCCCACAAGCAGGACAGTCCAAAGGTCGTGACAAAATTGTATGGACCGAACATCCATGGGACTGGAAATCCTGGTGAGTGCGATAAACCCTGCAATACATACAGATATTGGAGTGTAACCATAATTGATAAACCGTCCTCACAAAAAAGATGATTTGGATACTTCAAAATATACAGACTAAATTGAGTGGATAGAGATTAACATAGACTATTCTTAGGACTCACCACACACCAAAAGAGGCAGTACTAAACAATACAGGGTTCACAAACACAAATCAAGTACTGAACAATAGTACTTACTATAGACAAGCAAAGTTGCACTAATTAAACTCTGCAGACTATTTCTTGCCATCGACCTACGGATGAACCCCGCATAACTGACTAGGCCATGGACTTTGTGAGAGATGTCTACCGGCACCATCACCATCTCCTCAACCTTGGAGAACCTAATTGAGTGGTCTTTCCACTCATAAACATGACGATGAAGACAGGTCGCATCAGATTTGTCGGGAACCTTTACAAGAACCACACCCTTTGTAATCAAAGGCATAGCCAGGAAATTGTTGTGGTCAAGTACAGCCTCGAGAACACGCCTGACAACAATGCTACAGGAAAACACTAGTTCAGGACACATGGCGACAAGGACACAGTAGCTGGATAGTTTAGCAGTAGAACTCATCCTCAGGTCTTCCAGTTCACACAACATAACTTTGAGAACTTCATCTCCACCGCGGACCTGGTTCTAATTCAAACAGAAACCAAATATTTTATCACTACCTCTGTTCAGAAATATAAGATGATTTTCGATATTTTACTCCATATATGACTACATATACACACATAAATGAGTGAACAAAGACACTAGAACATGTATTCAAAGGCATGAGAGCAGAGGGATTACTTGCAATATCCATAACACAAGTTACTGATGCAAATATACCCTCTTCAAAGGTAGAATTGATGTTCATAAAGTAGTTGAAAGTAATCTATAAGAAATCAGTGTCAACCTCTCGCATGTTTTGGTTAAAAGAGGAATTTAGAACCGCCATTTGGCACACAAAAACCACATGCAAGATCACCCAGAAAGTTGTACTACTAGCACTAGTACTGTGTGTTAGATGAAAAAACACGATCAAGATCGAGAAAAAGATCATCAGGAAGAGATATTACCTGGACTTGCTTAATGAGGGATACCAGAGAGGGGGGCTTGGACAGGGTGATGGCTTTGAGCTTGTCTGCGGTAGTCTCGGCGGGCTGCTTGCGCTTCTTCGTACCATGAGCCTCGACGGTTTTTGCCAGAGCCATAGACATCACTTAGGCCGACGCTCCAGTCTCCATCAAGAAACTGTCAAATAGAAATAAAAGAAAAGAAACCATAATCACAAACACAAAAGAAGAACAGAGAGGGAGTTATAGGATCAGTCTCAGGGTTGCAAGATCAGGCCTTGGCCAGAATCAACACCATTGATGCGCTCACCTTTCCTTCTTTGGGTGAGAAGAACAATGGCAGAAGAAGGTCGCGGTTTCTTGAAGAAATGAGGAACAAGATGAGGGAGAAGCGAGGGTTGGGTAGAGAGGAAGCTAAGAGAGAAGAGTGAAACAATGGTTGCTTCGTCCGTCCAACTTACTGCTGGAAAGGAGGGGGTTTTGTGATTTAATGTCTCATTGGGCATTACTGCGGCACTTTGATCGGGGTAGTCTACCATCGACCCTGATGATGGATGTCCCACACGTCGGCGAAAGTGAGTAGCAAAGTTCCCGACAACCGTCGAGGAGGATCTGCACGGTAGAGCGAGTCCATTGTTTTTTCTGAAGAAGAAAAATGATTACAGCAAGCGTTTCCACTCTTATAACAGAGGAGTGCGAAACACGGTAGCCACTTGAACATACACAATGCTCCTACTACTAGGCATGTGCAGTGGTTCATACGTCAGTACTACATAATCTTGTTGCTAGTGTAGTAAGATATGACGATAACAAATGATGTTGTGTGCACGTCAACTATATGAACAGTAATGTAACATAGTACCGCTTTTTTTACTGTCTAGTCGAGAATGAATGGGGAGATCAATGTTAACAGAACTAGGTCTATAGCGCACGAAGAGTACAATGCTACAGTACTCCACGAAACATGAACCATATGAAGCATGACGACTCAGTGTTAGGCATGGTGTATGAAGGGTGCACGGGATGGGAACAAAAGTTCCCTTCTCGACCCACTTATGCATGTTTGGTAGAGTGCATGAAGGGTGCATGAGTCCACACTAGTAGGTTAACACAAATACACGAAGAAGGAACAACTATATTGAGATGAGAATGCAACCAAACACACCCACGCGCTTTGTGCTACAGTGAATGATCTGCATCGTCTGAGTTTGATCCAACGGTCATGTTGCGCCGAGACATGGACATGCCCATGCAGAGGACGCCTAAACACCACTAAAGTTGTAACACCCTCGATGCGACTATAGCTCCCACATGTCAAGGCACGACTTAGAGACATAATCGCATTGAAGGCATATGTCGCAAGTTAGGCAATCTTCACAACATCCCATGTAATATGATAATAAAAAGGGAGATAACATAGTTAGCTTACACTCGCCACGTCAATCAAGTACATAAATAACATTACATCATCCAAAACACTCATGGCCCGACTACGGCGCCAAAATAAAGAGAACCCAACATGCGACAACGGTCCCAATCACCCCCAACTGGGCACCACTACTGAGCATCGGGAAAGGAAACGTAGTATCGTTGAGAGTCTTCGTCGAACTCCCATTTGAGCTCATACGCGTCTCCTGGAGCGGAATCATCAGGCCCTGCATCTGGTGTAATAGTAATCTGTGAGCCACAGGGACTCAGCAATCTCGCACCCTCGCGATCAAGACTATTTAAGCTTATAGGTAAGGCAAGGTATAATATGAGTGGAGCTGCAGCAAGCGACTAGCAAGTATGGTGGCTAACTTATTCGCAAAGGAGAGCGAGAAGAGGAGGCAAAGCACGAGCGAGAACTAGAGAACAACCTGCGCAAACATTACTCCAACACCGTGTCCACTTCCCGGACTCCGCTGAGAAGAGGACATCATGGTAACACACTCAGTTGATTCATTTTAATTAAGTTAAGGTTCAAGTTATCTACAACCGGACATTAACAAATTCCCATCTACCCATAACCGCGGGCATGGCTTTCGAAAGTTCAATCCCTGCAGGGGAGTCCCAACTTAGCCCATGACAAGCTCTCACGGTCAACGAAGGAATAGACCTCCTCCCAAGACGTTCTGATCAGACTCGGTATCTCTGTAATTCAAGACACTTCGACAGGTTAAAACAAGACCAGCAACACCGCCCGAATGTGCCGCCAAATCCCGATAGGAGCTGCACATATCTCTTTCTCAGGGCACACTCAGATGAGCGCTCCATACAACTAAAACCAAACCTCGAGTTTCCCTGAGGGGGCGCTGCACAGGACTCTAGTTTGGACCAACACTCAGAGGAGCACTGGCCCGGGGGGGTTAAAATAAGATGACCCTTGGGCTTCGGTAACCCAAGGGAAAAAGAGGCTAGGTGGCGAATGGTAAAACCAAGGTTGGGCATTGCTGGAAAAGCTTTAATCAAGGCGAACTATCAAGGGGTTCCCATTATAACCCAACCGCGTAAGGAACGCAAAATCCAGGAACATAACACCGATATGACGGAAACTAGGGCGGCGAGAGTGGAACAAAACACTAGGCAAGAGGCCGAGCCTTCCACCCTTTACCAAGTACATAGATGCATTAAGATAACACGGCAATATAATGATATCCCTACAAGTAAATAAAAGATGTTCCAACAAGGAACGGCCTCCAAACTTCACCTGCAACTAGCAACGCTATAAGAGGGGCTGAGCAAAGCGGTAACATAGCCAATCAAGGTTTGCTAGGACAGTGGTGGGTTAGAGGTTTGACATGGCAATTTGGGAGACTTGCAAGCAAGTGGTAGGCATCGTAGCAATGGCGTAGCAAAAGAGCGAGCAAACTAGCATAGCAAAGATAGTAGTGATTTCGAGGGTATGATCATCTTGCCTGCACAGTTGTCAGAGTTGACTGGATCCTCAAGAGCAAACTCAACGTGCTCCTCGTTAGCGAACTCGTCTCCCGGCTCTACCCAAACAAGACAAACAAGCAACAAGGATACAATCAACCACGTGCAAGACCAAGCAATATGATGAAATGATGATATGCTATGCGGGACGCGATGCGGGATGCAAAATGCAAGATATGACAGGAAATGCATGAACCTGGCCTCAACTTGGAAATCCAGGCGTGCCACTGGAAAGATGAGATGAAATCTCTTGAAAGCGATATAAAGAACGCCGGAATCGGAGTTACGGTTTGGAAATGGCAAGCGATTCAAAAATGACACCGGTCTGCGATTTACAGCAAGTAGGCATCTAAATGCAACGAAATGAACATGCTACAGCACCCAAACATGACAACAAAATACATGTCAGTGATGCACACAAGATGCTTAACAAAAGGCTAGCACTGAGCTACGGCCAAATCATCCATTAACAGGTTCAAACAAGCATGGCAAAAACGCAAACGGAAAATAGATTTCAGACTTAGTGAAATTAACACTTGTCTGAAATTTCAGATCATATAGCCCTCTTCGGAGCAACAAAACAACATGCTACAGGACCTGAACATGACAAAGAAAGACACGGCATGGAGCTACTCAACAAGCTTAACAAAAGCCCCTTAGTGACTTTGAGCCAAAAGGGATCACAAAATATACTAACAAGCGCACGAACATAGCAAAAACATAATCAGTTTTCAGACTTAGTGAAAACTGGGACATGCTGAAACATAACTCACGAAGGCATGTTTACGAGCTCGATGCACTCACCACGGTGCAAGTCATGGCAAGACAAGCATACATCCCTTAAGAAGGCACACAATACAAGCTAGACATGGCAAGAACAATGGCATAGCATGCACGGATCAACTACAATAAAATCGGCAAAATCGCAAACAAGTTGACGATCTGCCCAGATTCACAACGAAGCAAAAGTAGAGCTCGATTGACTCAAGCTAGGGTGCTCCATAATTGCAAACAAGGACATGGATGGATAGAGCATCACAATATTAACAAAACTCCTCTACTGATCATCCTCAAAAGAGGCACGGATCACTAGGAAACAACATGAACATATGGCATCATGAACTAAATAATCCCAGACTTAGAGAAAACTACCAAGTCCCTGAAAACAGATTTACCGGGTGCCTCACTTTTCAAGCTTGCACAAGTCACCACACACATCACAAAAATGCATGGGTTGCACCTCTGGAAAGATAACAAAATTCTTAACAAAACATCTATAGGACTCATGGGCATATCATGCACACAACAATCATGGCAAAAATGACAAAAGTCTAAGATGAACTAGCAGATCTAAAAATTTACTCACGAAGCCTCCTTCTAACAGCATTTCGGGCATCAAGATGCACTCAAATGAAAATGATGCAATGGAATGAAATGACGTACTCATCGAGACAAACATTTTGATATACTATATCTCCAAATCGGAGCTACGGATGCGCAGATATCACAGGTCAAAGTATGCATAAAAATTAGGGTTCGGGGGACAAAAGTCAACCGGGGGATCCTCAGATCCAGATCTGGACGGCGCGGAAATCGAGGTCGCCGGATTTCCTGTTCACCGCCGGAGAAGTGGAGGCGGCCGGCGAGGTCGGGGTGGGATCCGGCCGGAGAAGTGGAGGCGGTGGCCGGAGCTCGGGGAACGAGGCGGCGGCGGCGGCGGTGG
>NC_041388.1:161350607-161358614 GCF_002162155.2 Triticum dicoccoides
TATTTATAGGCATAAGTGGAGCTAGGAGAGTCCAAATGAGGTGCGGTTTTCGGCCACGCGGTCGTGATCGAACGCTCTAGATGATGGAGAGGGTTTAGGTGGGTTTTGGGCCAACTTGGAGGGGTGTTGGGCTGCAACACACACGAGGCCTTTTCGGTCCCTCGGTTAACCGATGGAGTACCAAACGAAGTCCAAACGGTACGAAACTTGACATGCGGTCTACCGGTAGTAAACCAAGGCCGCTTGGCAAGTCTCGGTCCAATCCGGAAATGTTTAATCCCCACACACGAAAGAAAGCTAGAAATGACCACCGGAGGAGAACGAAGCGCCGGAATGCAAAACGGACAACGAAGAAAAGGCTCGAATGCATGAGACGAACACGTATGCAAATGCAATGCACATGATGACATGATATGATATGCATGACAAAGACAACAACACACGAAGACAAAACCCGAACCCGAGGAAATAAATATAACTTAACGCCGGAAACGGCAAGAGTCGGAGTACAAATTGGGAAAGTTACATCTGGGGTGTTACAAAAGTCCCTCTGCTTCTCGAGGCGCACGACATTAGTGATGCAGGGTGCAATGGCCCGCAGAGCCCACTCCCGGTCGACGGGAGCCAACTCGTCAAAGACGGCGTCCAATGGCACGAATGGATTCTGGTGACGGAGCCCTGAGAGGATTCGCCTGGCAACGGTGATGGCAGCCCGCAACCCCTCCTTGTCCATCTCCGCCCCCACCATCGCGCGGAGACGGCTCAGCTCCTCGGAGATATAGGTGAAGAAGGAGACCAGGTCAGGAAGCCGCATCTCGTTGAAGTAGACAGGGTGGTCGAACGGGTTTAGCCCGACGACCGGCATGGTTGCGCTGGCATGACGGTAGGCATCATGCAGCCGCAACACGTGTGTGGCAACTTGGTCCACCAAGTGGCTGAGGCGATCCTGGACCTCGTCGCGATCGGCCCGCTCGCACTCCGGCCGGCTCCCCTGACGGCCTATCGTATCTCCCGCTTTCTGCAGCAACGCCGCCGACGCCTCGAGCATCTTTGTGGTGGACGCATGCCGCTTTTGAAGCTCCGTGAACTCCCACACATAACGTAGGAGCATGGCACTCCTCTCCTCCTTGAGCTCACGGAGCTCCATGTCCTTGGCCTTGAGCTCCGCATCCTTGTCCTCGAGCTCCTGTGTCAGGCGCCTCACCTCAAACTCCATGATCTGCGGTGCCACCATGGCACCAGGTAGAAGCAATGGGGAGAGGAAGCAAAGGGGGCGAAACGGCTGAAAGGCAATGCAATCTACGCGAAGGAGGAGGGAGCCAGCTGAGGAGTGGGGAATCTTTAGGTTTTCACCATGGGAAAACACCAGTCGACGACTTCTCACATCAGGGAGCAGTGGGTTTTACAGGCGGAGTCATCGTGACTAATTACTGCTGCACCTGCTCCCGTCAATCAAAAAATTAAAAATCCTGTCGCACCCAAAGACTAGAGCAACGCCGTAGTGGATATTTAAATTTACCTGCCGGCAAGGACATAAAAAAGGGTGAAAAAACAAATGTGACGGCAGCCTAGCTAATCGGTAGCACTAGCCCAACTAGCTAGCCACCGTGCTTCACTGATGTACTCGGCGGGAAAGGTGGTCTTTCGTGATTTGACGACTCATTTACTTGCTTCGGCGCTACGACCGAGGAGGACCCAGAAAACGTGTGGTAGGGTGTCCCACATCTCGGCAAGGAAGAATATATGTGTGCACCACCCGGGAGGACCCCGAAACCACGCGGTAGGGTGTGCCACGTCTCGGCACGAAGGAAAAATGTGCATGCAAAAATATATTGTATCAGACGTAGTAGTACCTATGGTTCGACCTCGGAACCCAGCCAATCGGTCAAAAGCACCCCACTAGCCACACAGCTTCATCATGCTAACATGGCATGGAGAATAGGTGTGGTTAGCTCCATCTCGACCAGCCACAACGTCTCTTGTTCTAGGCGATTCTTCTATTTTCCAAGCTTTTTTAGTTATAATAAGACCAGGCAAGCTAGCGCCGCTCTTCGTGTGTGCCCGTGCATCTAAAGGTTAGACGATGGAGAGGGGAGAGAGATCGCAGACCTGGGACCCACCAGTAAGTGACTCAACGGTCATGCACGTGTTGACGAGGCACTCCCTCTACTCTACTCAATGTAATACTGTATAAAATCAAGTTATGGGACAAAGCCAACAACCATTGTTGTTTCAGGCTATCGACTTATGCTTTGTAGTCCAGGTTGCCAGTTTGAATCTCGTCTTCCAGATTTGTTAGTTTTAGATCCAAATTTGATCAATGACAAGTGGGACCCCCGTGTGTTGTTCTAATATGTCAGTGTAGGATGGTTTTTTTTGAACAAGCATTTTGCGCGGTTAGACAAGTAACGGCACGAGTTACACGTATTTTGCAAGTTTACGAACAAAAATGATAGCGGCATAGAATATAACATCCACCCCGCAGCTTAGATGCTATGGTGATAGGAGTTTTTACATCGTTGGAACTGAGATACAATGGCTTGGGAGTAGTCTTTGTAATTATGCGCAATTTCCAAACTCTCCAAGTTTTTTTTTGCAAATAAAACATTTAGGCCTCGTGTGTGCCACTGCATCTTGGATCCAACGGCACCCCGTTGCTCATATTAGGTGCTCCCCGTAGCTTAATTAGCCGATACGATGATACGAGCATCTAGGTCGTATAATCTGTGATCAGATGCCACATGCGTAGTACTTGTACTTTCTGCGCAATTCCCAAACTCTCTCAGGCGTATATTGCAAAAACATTCAAACCTAATACTGTGAGCCATTAGATCTCCGTGAACTCGTATCACCATAGAATCTATGGTGCGGGGGCACCTCATATTCTCCCATGCGAGAAAGCATCAGGTGCTCTCGCAACTTGGACAATATAGTGATACGAGCTTCAAGGTCTTTTGATTTGAGATCCAATGGCATCTGAGCAGTCTTTGTGCTTGTAAGAAGTGGTCGAACTCTTTGGGCACTTTTATGCAAAAAAATATTCGAACCACCGAGGAGGTGTTGGGTCACAAATCCAACGGCTCCGAAGATCTTGTATCACCAAAGCATCTAAGGTGTGCTAGCACATGATATTCTTACATACAGGAGAATATGATGTCCTCCTTCATCTTAGATGCTACGGTGATACGAGCTTCGAGGTCGTTGGATATGGGATCCAAGAGCATATGAGTAGTTTTTGTACAAATTGTGTGCAATTCTCAAACTCATCAAGGTTTCTTGCAAAAATATTAAGACATCCTTTGAGCTCCTATATCTCATATCTACAAGCTCCAAGGAACTCATATCAGTATATAGCATCTAAGGTGTGGGGGCACATGATATTCTCCCGGGGAGGAGGGGGTGCACAACCAATCGGTGTTTTGGAGGGCGGGGACAAATATAATCTAAACAATCCTAAACACAGCTTCACAATTTTATCTAAGGTCGAGGGGTTAACCCCCGACAATCTACATAGCTCCGCCTAAACACAACATTTGCATGTACTGTAGCACTAGACTTAATATTCATGTTTTAGTTTCCTGTTCATTTTGAATATTGAATTGAGGACCATGCATGTCTTACATTTTACTCCCTTCGTTCCTAAATATTAGTCTTTTTAGAGATTTCAAATGGACTGCCACATGCGGATGTATATAGACATATTTTAGAGTGTAGATTTACTCATTTTGCTCCGTATGTAATCACTTGTTGAAATCTCTAAAAGAATAATATTTAGGAACAAAAGGAGTATTTTTGAATTTGTGTCATACATGCATGGTTTGGAAAAATAGATGCACTATACTTATTGGATTGTTGTTGTGTTCGTGTGTGTGTGTCTGGTCATATGCTTGATACATACAAAGTTTTCTCACCACCATACCCTTCATCTTTTAAATTTGAATTTGCAATGCAAAACTTACTAGGGATACCATGAAATGTGAAATGCACGTTGAGATCACTATATCACAAACTCACTCTAATTCAAGAACTCGTCATAAATCAATTACCACGTTGAGATTACTATTTGCAAGGAAAATATGGGCATTGTAATACACATAGATTCGTTCGGCAATTTGAAAGATTCATTTTGTATACTCGAATGGTACGACCCAACGGCGTACCGGCCAGACCTTGGCTCATGTTGATCCTCAAAAAAACCGGGCTCGTGTCCTTCTGGTGGCGTGTGTGGTACGCACATTAGCCAACCCCAACCAGTCGAGCCTCCGCGTTTCAAGTCAAAATATCTGGTGGCCCGAATTTCAGCCCTAGGAAATTCCCCTCATGTCCCCGGTCCATAGAGACTACTGATGAACAATGGAGGGATGCTTTAATAACTAGACAACGTTACCTACCGTGTGGAGCACGGTTCTATTCCCTCAGTCGCCGCTACCCAAGGTCACCCATCAACTGCATTGCCTAGTACTAATAGGAGTACTACACCAAGATGAGCACAGAATGGGGCCCGTTTATTCATGCCTAGTACTTGACTTAATATATCAGGCAATGCACTGGTACGGATATCCTTTTACTCTGCATATATAACTTGTCTGAAGTCTAAATAAGCAAAATGTTTGACCAAATCCTTTCTTAAGAAATACAACAGGAAAGATGTATCGCTTGAAAATTTATTGCATGATGCAGTTTATGATATTGTTTCGAATCCTAGATTTTAAATTTCGGAAAATCCAAAAGTGACCAGAAATTCATGAAACTGAGCATGGTCATGTGATATGGCACAAATATCCCTACGTAATTTTTTCTTCAATTTGTGACATGCTGCTTATGCGAAGTTGCACAAATGAAGAGACAAGTTTTTATTGAAACCGTGGGCGTTTACGTGCCGCCACGAGTCCCGCTTCTCATCGGCAGGTGCCGTCTGAGCAAGCGTGTGAGTCAACGAGAGGCGTGTGAGCAGACCGCTGCGCCGGATGACAGGAGGCGTGCGAGAAAACCACTGCTCAGGCTCACCGGGAGGCGAGCCCTTTGGCCAGGCTCTGCCGCCCACCTTCGTCCCAACTGCTCCCACTTTTAATGTCGTCGGCGCCACAGTTTAAAATCAACCCCGCACTACCCGATATTGCTACAATCTTCTCTCTTCCTCTCTGATTCTCCTGTCGTCTACATTCAACCAGCCTGACCTAACCGTACGCCATGCTGCATCACGATGGTCTACCCTTGGTCTTCCAGTTTCCTGAGGATGACACCCAGGAGGAGTCTCAAGAACATAAGGCGCTTTGGTACGAGCTTGAACCGGCCTTGCGGGAACACTCCGCACCTGTCCCCGCTCCCGTTCCGGCTCCCGTCGCCCTGATAGTGCCAGCGCCCATCCCTGCGGCATTGATGGGCTGGGAGCCGCACATTGTCGTCGAGCTTGATGCCACGGGGTTCCACGAGGTCCCCGCCGACTTTCATGCGCCCGTGCACCTGCCAGCGCATGCGCCTGCGTGTGCACTGACGTGCGCGCCCGTGTCAGTGCCCGTGCACACGAATGTCTCCGCCGCGCCGTTGCCAGCGCCTGTCCACGCACGGGTGCCAGTGCCCCCCTCAACGACATAGACGGCCGCCGTCGACCGCTTCCTTGCACCAACGCCAGTTGCCTCCTCCCGCCAGTTGACTCGTTCCTAGAGACTGAAGTCCAAAACATTGTAGCCTTCCTTGAAGCTGGGGCCAACATCTAGGAGTATGCCAACAACAGTGCAAGACACTGCCGTCGCCGTCGGTCAGTGGCCCGATGACACACAGAGCACAGCAGAGGAGCCGCTTCCCACTGCAAGACGCCCCCGCCGCCGCTGCATAATCTAAATTTGCCATGAAAAACACTCGGATTGCCATGCTTAAAATCCGAACGTTTATCATTTCCGTTTATTTTAGATCGATCGTCGTATGAATATAAAGTCAGAGTCAGACTGAACAAATGAAATCTATGGTTTGATTGATTGAATGTTGTGCTAGAGCCGTATCAAATTAAATATAAAACATCATGAAGCCACATGTATTCCTTCTCATCCAACGACCTAGACTGCTTCAATGTCGAGCGCTCAACTCGTTTAGTGTGCAGTTAATTTCATGCCAAAAATAGTGCTAATCACATAATAACATGCAAATAATATCATACTTAATATCCGCATGCACTTAATATACTACCAAATTAACGTGCATTGCACGTACACATTGACTAGTACTACTAGTACGTGAAATTGGTGCTGTAAATTGTGAACGCGTCCAGATATGGTCAACGGCAACATCGCCCGCGAGTTCTTTGTGTTTTCCCGTGCATGTAAACGCAGATGGGGAGGAGAGAGAGCACACTTGGAACCCACCAGTAAGTGAAGGAGAATAGTACTACGTGCTAACGAGCCGGTCCCACTAATGTACTAAAAATAATATTACATGTTATCCATTAAATAGGAGGTGGTAATATAAAAACATTATATGAACAAAGGGGGGTACAACAAACATTGCTATTCTACATATGTTGCCTATTGACATGCGGCTTCAAGGCCCTGGTCGCATGTTCGATCCTCGTCCTTTGTTTTTTAATTTGTATATGGGTCCAAATTTGTTTCATGATAGGTGGGCCCCTCGGTGTGTAGTTTGTAGCACTTTAATTTGTGGGTCAAATTTTGTTCCATTCCAGGTGGACTATTGGTGTGTAGTTTTGTATCTTATTTGTAATAATTAAAGAGAACAACAGAGTTTTTTGCAATAATACCATGGTGCGACGTTGAAGGCCAGAAAGGACGTGCGAGAGAGCGATGACCGAGCTAGAGGAAAATCAATTGGGGGAGGTGCGGGGGTTGCAACGGTGTTCGGAGTAGTTGTGGGCCGAATGCTATGAAAATATAATCTAAACCCACCGAAATAAATGCCTACACAAATTAATCCAAGGTTGGAGTCCCCCTCGCAATGTAAATAGCTCCGGCTTTGCGAGGGATCAAGAGGTAGCTGTGTGGAAGATACGACGTGAGAAAGTGGGGTCAATCGAGAGACATATAGATAGAGAGACAAAGTGAGTGTAGTCCGACATTCATTGAAAAGATATATATGCTCTGGAGAGATATTGTCGGATTGAGCTTTTGGGAAGGGTGAGGGCTGTAAGATAGAGCTTGAGAGATGATCCAGCCACATACATGTAGATATATTTTGTGCGTTGGAGGAAGCAAGGTCAATCGATTACATGTATAAAGGGAGAGAGATTGAGCGAGTGTGGGTCATCGTGCGATCGAAAGAGTGAGATGGGTTGGAGAGAGTGACCTAGATAGACAATGTGCATGAGAGAGTATACAATATGAATATGTCGATTTGGGCTCAAACATGGAGATATATCGTTTGTGTCTGAGAAAGAGCAAGGTTAATCGAGACATACAAAGAGAGAGAGAGAGAGGGAGGGAGAACGAGCGAGAGAGGGAGAGAGAGAGAGATTGAGCGAGCCTAGCCCGCCATGAGGTCGAAAGGGTGGGGGCGACTTGGATGGACTGGCCTAGATAGACAATCTGCGTGAGAGAGTATAGAGTGTGTCGATCGAGGCCCGAACAGGGAGATATATCATTTGTGTGTGGAAGAAAACGAGGTTAATCGAGACTGAGATAAAGAGAGCGATATTGAGCGAGTGTGGCCCGCCGTGTGGAAGAAAGAGTGAGACAGTCTCAAGGTAGTGACCTAGATAGACAACGTGCGTGCGTGCGCATGAGAGGTTGGGGGGCTAGATAGGCAATGCATGTATCTAGCGAGAGAGGGTGGGAGGGAAAGAGAGACAGAGGGAGAGCTCGGCATGAGGTGCAATGGCGGGTGTGTGAGGTAAATACATTTGGTAACAGAGTGGAAAAAAGGGGGTTGTGTAGGTGAGAGAGTTAGAGATCGAAACATGGAGAGAAAGAATGAACGTGTGTCAGAAACCGATAGCTTCCTAAGGTGGTTAGGAGAGGAAGCTTGACCGATACAGGAAGTATGTAGCATGTGTGCCGAGGG
>NC_041388.1:161358839-161359410 GCF_002162155.2 Triticum dicoccoides
GTAGAAAGTACGAGACTTAATATCGATGTTTCAATTCCGTGTACATTGTAAGATTTGAACTGAGGACCATGCATATGGGTAATTATTTCGAATTCGTGCCATATTAGGTTTGGAAAAGTTGACATTGACTCGATTGTTGTGCTATTTTCTAGGTCATATATTGAATCCATCCAAAGTTTTCTCACTACCATGGTGTTCATCATATACATATGAATCTATATTAAAAAGGTAGCATGGATACCATGAAATGTGAAATCCACGTTAGAATTGGAGACTGCTGTGTGACACACACTCTAATTCAAATAACTAATTATGTGACACACACTAATCCACGTTAGCATGGATACCGTTTCGATTTTTTTTCAAATAACTCCTCATTAATTAATTAATAGTATCTCGTTTCGGATGACTAATTATTTGCAAGGAAAACACGGGCATGGTAATACATACAGATTCGTTTGCAAATAAAAGAAGATTCATTTGCATTCTCAAATGTAGGCGCACCAGGCAGACCAGGGTCGTGTCGTGGTGGTCACATGTGTCGTACGGACGCTTAGCACCCAGCCACCCC
>NC_041388.1:161359676-161445662 GCF_002162155.2 Triticum dicoccoides
CGACGACAAAATAAGTTCGTGCTTCCATGTTTCGGATTGAAATATCTGGCGGCCCCAATTCCAGCCTTGCAAAATCTCTCTTCTCCGTCATCCCCTTTCGCGCCCAGATTGCTCAAATCTCTAATTCGCTGCCAACCCAAGCAAAGTTCGAATCGCCACTCGTCTCGTCTCTTTCCCCACCTCTGTGCCGGAGGACGACGACGAAGATGACAGTCGCGCTTCACCACCGCACCGGAGCTACCTCATCGATGCCCTCGTCCACCACACCGGGTGGTCCACCGACAACGTCGGCTGCTGCAACTGACGTGCCTCACAGACACCGACTTCCACCGCATCAGCTGCGCTTCACCGATGCCGTCTCCCACCTAACTGGGGCTACTTCACCGAGCACATCGTCGCACCTCCGCCCCCCGAGGCCGTTGGGGCTTCACCAACGGTCTCGTCCACCGCATCGTAGCGTTCCACTGCCACTCTAGATCTGCATCCGTGCGCGGCCAGCCAACGCCAGCGCATCACCCTCAACGGCTCTGAAGTGACCCGCACTCTAGCTAGCCGAGCATGCCCAAACGCCGGCCCAAACTAGGTATCCACACATCACTCCCTTGTGCACTGTTCCGACAATGTTTGGATATCCTTTCACTTCTCTCTTAGCTTACACGCCTATGCAACTCTGACTTTAACTCTTGTTTCTTCTGGAGATATCATCTGAAACAAGCAAAACAACTTTTTAGCGAAGCATGACGGCGCTACGGGATCTGGTACACATCCTGCACACGCATAACCTTGTAAGTATTTGTGCTCCGATACAACAGCAAGGTCGATTCCTCTTATTTGATCAACCATTCGCCGTGTCAAAAATGCAGAGGGGGATGCAAGGAGCACAAGGCCTGCACATCCAAGCAAGTGGTAACATGGACTTGTACATGGAACATCCCAAGCGCAAGCAGAGCTGTAGTGAGCCTGTACAACGAGCTAGCGTAAGTCCCTGCATTTCATTTAATTCGTACTGGCCTGCATGTATGATTTGTGTGAAGTGGCGGGTCTATGAATTCAAGTTACCAGGGGCGAACATTTAACATAAAAAATGAAGGCACTTGCATTCTGGAAATCAACATAACTTGAGAAATGTGAAGCTACATGCACTTTGAAAACCAGCTAATGATCAAAAGTAGTTCAGATTATAAACCACTAAATGATGCAAGCACCAAAAACACAAAATGCAACATATTTTACAAGGACTACTAACATGGTTTGTACCTTCTTGAATATTCGTTCTCTGGCTAAAAATATCAAAGTGAAATTGCACCTATAACCAGTGCGCAAACTGCATGTCAATATATCTATCCTGCACAAGTATGCCAATAGTTTCAAACAACGGATTAGAAAAGTATTTATGCTATGTTGTCATAATACGGGGACTTTCTGGTAGATGGCCTCGACGTTTCCTGAAGCCATGAAAATGTACTATAATTTGCTTGTCATCAATGCCTGCAAATCTCTATGTCTCTCTCAACATAGCAGATCATCATTAGGCACTAAATTCTTCAATGGGAGCTTGCAAAATGCTTGCATTAGATCCCTATTAGACACTATATGTTCATCACCAAGAGCATGTAAAATGTTTGCATCAAATCCTTCATTAGCAGTCTGTTCATTAGACACTTCAGGCTCAAGAACAACATGAGCTTGTATGTTTGCACCGGAAACTTGATTAGATACATCAGATTCAGTCAGTTCAGTATTGATTGGGGGAGTTATAAAATAAGTAGAAATTGGTTTCATTTTCTCATAGATTCCCTACATACAAGCAGTTTCACAACACTGTCAGGTTTAACTATTGGCCAAAAATTGAATAGTTGAATTAGATATAATCAGGGATGTGATGTACCTGCTTGTTACGCATGCTGCTCTTGCAAGCTGCTACTGTCCGTTTGTGCAAGCTCGATGCCATGCCCATGCTGCCGTCGCTGCCTCCCACGCAGGCTACACCCAGGGCTGGATCTTCATATTCTTGTCCTTCCATTCACTTGAAGCCCGGTGACCGCCCTCCAACAAGGGCGCGAGGAAGTGTTGTGTTGGTCTGTCCAGCGGCGGCTAGGTTAGGAGCAAACCAGACTGGAGGCTAGAGGGAATGAATTGGGATTTTTCCTGCTGTCGATCGATATGGGAGGCGCTCGTTTGGGCCGCGAGCCTGCTATAGGGCCTGCCTTGCACTTACGTTATTGGACCATCCAAATTGAAACGTTTTTCTTCATTTTTTACATTGCCTTCTCGTGCGTTGGGATGAAAATAACTAGCCTGGGCCAACCTAGACGACTCAAACTAGGTGCACACTTTCCATCCACCCGAGGCGGCCGCCCATACCAGCCCCTACGGTGGCGTCACCCCTTTTTGCATGTATGATTGGGGTAGTGAAAAATATTCCAGTGGCACTTTTGATTTACCCACAGAATGGTTGAATTGCTTGTTTCTATGAACTGAGTTCGCCAATAATGTGAAGGATGCCAATCTTTCATCCTATTGTAGATTGCTTAGATCTCGATATGCCAAATGTAATCGCATGAAATATACAGTAAAAGCCAGTGTGATGTGTGTGGCTACAACTTTCTGACTACACGTCGTCATATAACATATCAAGGATGCATCATCTTACTAGATTAACCATTTGACTTACCAATGCAGTGTGGAAAGAAAGAACTATTGGGACTGCGTATCCAAGCAATTGATGCCATGGTAATTTGTAGAACCTTATAAGCGAAAAAGAAGTTGAAGTGTGCCTGTACAAAGAGCTAGCGTAAGTTCAGTTACCTGCTTCTCAGAATTTTTGTTAGCCACTTATTGCAAAATTGTTCAATTATGTTGCTTGGCTTAATTTAGTTTGCTACTGATTACATAATGCCATAGCATGTTAATCCTATTATAGACTGTGCCTATCTATGTGTTTGATACTTACTATTAAGAATTACCTGTTTGCCTGAACTTAAATAGCTACTTAAGCATGTAGATAGCTGGTCATATGTACTTCTAGGGTGCAGCAGAATTCACGTGTAATTTACGTTCTGAAACCTTGTTTGTTTAAATGGTTTGCTATTATCACTTGTAGCACTAGTAATGTTTGCATGTTCATAGATAGACAACTGTCAGGTTTATATGAAGGACACTGTCTTTTAACTTATATCTGTTTTGGAATCATTTTGCTTACATCAAAGAAATTTACAAATGTCTGTGTTGCTGGTAAACGGTACCGACTTGTTACTTTAATACGTTGCCAAGTACTTGTTAGTTTTACTAGTTCATGTGTAATTAAATATGTTGCCAAAACTGGTTAGTTTTACTAGCTTGATGTTAGTTTCTTATAGCTCTTGCAAAACTTTATTTATTGATTGCTAACATTCAAGTTTGCAGGATCCAACTGAAACTCCGTTGGCACAATAGGTATGTTTTCGGAAACTTCCTTGTTTACGTGGTTTGCCGATGTAACTTGTTGATGTAATCATCTTACCAACTTCAAGTTTCTAGGATCCAATTGGAAGTCCAATTGCACAGCAGGTACATTTTCAAAAAAATATTTTTGTAACAGGGTTGCTGTTGTAACTTGTTGCTCTAATCAAGTTACTGACTACTCAACTTTTCGGGATCCAAGAGAAACTCCAATGACACAACAGGTTCCTTTTGCAAAACTTGTTTGTTTAACTGCTTTGCTACTGCAACCGGTTGCTCTAATCACGTTACTGGCTACTCAACTTTTCAGGATCCAAGAGAAACTCCAATGCCACAACAGGTACCTTTTGCAAAACTTGTTTCTTTAACTGCTTTGCTGCTGCAACAACTGGTTACAATGATGTTAATAACTACTTTTCAGCATCCAATTGAAACCGTTTATTTCCTTGTTTGTTTAACTGGTTTGCTATTATAACTCCCAGTTTAGATGTTTTGCTAACTTCAGCTTTTCGGAATCCAATCAGAACTTTAATGGCAAAACAGGTTATCCCAAGATCAAAGAGCGAGGTCTCCATGGCCGTTGTATCATCCCACAGCAGTGGCACCGGCCCAATCGTGCATCATGAATTGCCAACAGTTTATGCTCTAGAGGCTAAACTAGTGGTAGAAAGAGATTCTGCTTCTGCACTTAGAGATGAAGTTGACATGTTGAGGAAGCAAACAACACAATCACAAGCAGTACTCAAGACAACCATTAAATATTTGGTGGATTTCAAAATGAAGCAAGCTGAGACTGGCCGCATTATTAAGGTCCTGAAGGAACAAAGGAAATTAAATTCCCACTTGGTAAATTATAGGTGAAATGTTCTTTTCGTCGTTGAATAACCTTTGTGCTTTTTGTTTTTTGGTTTGTAATTTTATTTGAGCACAATTCTGTATTAATTGATAAGACTCGGAGACATTTCATTTTGATTGCTGTGCCAGACCTACAAATATGCCAATCGGGCTGAATGTGCATTCAGCAATAATAGTAGTATAGATGGACCATAAGTGGCACGCATCGGAAAGGGCCAAGATGTTGTACTAGGTTCGCTAAAAAAAGGATGCTCTTCTAGCAAAAAAAAAGTACAGCGGCCTGGCTTATGTATGTTAGTTGATATTATTTATCCATATACTCTATAAGTGGTTATATGTCTATTAGTTTTGTACATTATTGGTTGATTGACTCGGTATTTGAATCTTGATACATCGCTTGTGTACATATCTAAATGGGAGTACACATTATGATGCGTGTGACATTTGAGTTGGACATAAAGTGTTCCAAATATTTGAATTCACCTTAAACTGGATTCTAGCTTCTGAATTCGAGTATCAGCATTTGTAAATCATATTCAGATATGACAGTGGAATACATCTTTGTTGTGCTTTTGAAGATATATAAAAACACATAGAATGATTTATAAAGATTCATATAGGAATACGAAATGGATTCGAATTTAGTTTCTAGGGTAAACGTGGATGCTTATTGTCCCAAAATTCGAAAGAAGCGGCAAAATGTCCACTCCCACGTCGGCTTCCCGAAGCCAAGTGTTTGGGAGATGGAAATTACTGTCTACCCTTACTCGGACACTCCATCGGCCCGATTTCCACGGCTCTCAATAGGGGTAGGTTAGTAACTTCAATTAGACGTGACACGACCGCCTCTGAGCCCATTCCGACACGGTGGGCGCCAAACATGGGCAGCAAAACACATTTGATTCAAGCTCGTCCGAAAGACCTATGTTTCTCCCTCCATTTCCTCATTCATCCACGGTGGGCGGCAAAACAAACTCGACTCGGCCGAAATCGATGTAGCCAAATATTTTCAATAGGGGCAGGTTTATAACTTCACTCAGGCGTGAAACAACCGCCCTACCTGTTAGCCCTGTTCATACACCATGGGCGCCCACCAGGGGCGCCAAAACACCCTCTCCTCGCTCAAAATCGCTCTAGGCAAATATTTCTCATATGTGATATTACCGTCCTATCCCCAACCGACGAGACGTCCAAATTTTAAACGGGGGCTAAGTTTGTAACTTTCCCATATTTCAGACAGGCGCGTCCCAAAAACATGGTTCCCCATACCTCTCCCTCCATTTTCCCATTCATACACCATCCGCGCCAGAACACCATCCCCACACCAGCCTCCACCGTCTGCCACCCCATCCCCACACCAGCCTCCATTGTCTTCCACCCCATCCATCGATGCCGTCCTCCACCCCATCCATCGCCGCCGTCCTCCACCCCATCCATCGCCACCGCCCTCCACCATGCCGGAGCGCCTACCAAGACCGCGTCGTCCACTGCTAGAGATGGACGTTTCTCATCCACAGCGACGGACTAAGAGCCTTGCATTGTGTCCTCTCGCTTCATCGGCGTCGTCATCCTATTTGCCGGGGCCGCTCACACGACCTTCTCTTCCACGGCAATGGGACTTATCCCCTGATGCACCTGTCTACAGTCGCAGATCTGCTTCAACGCCACCGACAGCCATCGCACCCCCGATGCCTACACGGCGCCGCAAGCGAGGTGGTACTTCATATCTCCACAACTTTTTGATCTCAACCAGAAAATAGATCGTAACCTGGTTACTATACTTTCTTGTCAGCTCTTAGAATTTAGTTCTTAGTTCGAAGCAAACAATGGATGCTAAATAGCATTTCCCTATTTTGCAGCTTTAAATCTGCCATGGCACAGTCATAATAGAGTTTAATTGATCATGCTTAGGGTTTAATTGATCATGTTGGTTCTGTGGTGGTTTCTTTAATAGAAATCAGAGGGGAAACCCTCTTTTGCTCAAAAAAAATGCTTAGGGTTTCCCCCTAATACGTCTCCAACGTATCTATAATTTTTGATTGCTCCATGCTATATTATCTACTGTTTTGGACTATATTGGGCTTTATTTTCCACTTTTTTATTATTTTTGGGACTAACCTATTAACCGGAGGCCCAGCCCAGAATTGCTTTTTTTGCCTATTTCAGTGTTTCGAAGAAACGGAATAACAAACGAAGTCCAAACGGAATAAAACCTTCGGGAACGTGATTTTCTCACCGAACATGATCCAGGAGACTTGGACCCTACGCCAAGGCATCAGAGAGGCGGTCATGAGGGTGGGGGGCGCCCCCCCCCCCTAGGGCGCGCCCCCTGCCTCGTGGGCCCCTCGGAGCTCCACCGATGTACTTCTTCCTCCTATATATACCTACGTACCCCCAAATGATCAGAACAGGAGCCAAAAACCTAATTCCACCGCCGCAACTTTCTGTATCCACGAGATCCCATCATGGGGCCTGTTCCGGAGCTCCGCCAGAAGAGGGCCGTCATCACGGAGGGCTTCTACATCATCATAGCCTCTCCGATGAAGTGTGAGTAGTTTACCTCAGGCCTTTGGGTCCATAGTTAGTAGCTAGATGGCTTCTTCTCTCTTTTTGGATCTCAATACAAAGTTCTCCCCCTCTCTCGTGGAGATCTATTCGATGTAATCTTCTTTTTGCGGTGTGTTTGTTGAGATCGATGAATTGTGGGTTTATGATCAAGTCTATCTATGAATAATATTTGAATCTTCTCTAAATTCTTTTATGTATGATTGGTTATCTTTGCAAGTCTCTTCGAATTATCCGTTTGGTTTGGCCAACTAGATTGGTAGTTCTTGCCATGGGAGAAGTGCTTAGCTTTGGGTTCGATCTTGCGGTGTCCTTTCCCAGTGACAGAAGGGGCAACAAGGCACGTATTGCATCGTTGCCATCGAGGATAACAAGATGGGGTTTATTTCATATTGCATGAATTTATCTCTCTACATCATGTCATCTTGCTTAAGGCGTTACTCTATTTTTAACTTAATACTCTAGATGCATGCTGGATAGCGGTCGATGAGTGGAGTAATAGTAGTAGATACAGAATCGTTTCAATCTACTTGTCACGGACGTAATGCCTATATACATGATCATGCCTAGATATTCTCATAACTGTGCTCAATTCTGTCAATTGCTCAACAATAATTTGTTCACCCACCGTAGAATACTTATGCTCTTGAGTGAAGCCACTAGTGAAACCTATGGCCCCCGGGTCTATCCTCATCATATTAATCTCCATCACTTTAATCTTGCTTTGCTTTTTACTTTGCCTTTACTTTTCACTTTGCATCTTTATACCAAAAATACCAAAAATATTATATCTATCAGATCTCACTCTCATAAGTGACCTTGAAGGGATTGACAACCCCTAATCGCGTTGGTTGTGAGTAGCTGTCGTTTTGTGCAGGTACGAGGGAGTTGAGCGTGGCCTCCTACTGGATTGATACCTTGGTTCTCAAAAACTGAGGGAAATACTTACGCTACTCTGCTGCATCATCCTTTCCTCTTCGGGGAAATCCAACGCAAGCTCAAGAGGTAGCACCCCCTTTTATGATCACTATACGTGTCATAATAGCACTACTCCACCCATCAAGTTAAACAAGCTTAGTTCTTCAAATACAAATTTGATATTATTAAAACAGAGTCGTTTAATTGGTCAGCTAAATGTTCCTAATTTAGTTTCGAAAATGCATGTTCGCCGCTCGAGTATGTATCTCTACAGGGTGCCCAGGATGGGCCGAGGCCCACCCTGGGATTTTGGGTTGGCCTAGGCCCCAATTCCCCTCTGTTCTACTGTGCGCTTCCGATCTCTACTCGCCCCCAGCCACCTACCTCGCCGGCGACTTGCCGTCCCCAGACGCATGACTCTAGGAGGAGACGCCAGACTAACAGCAGGTCAGGAGCCGCTCGCCCAACAGCGTCACCGCTACCCGGGCGCGACGTCGTGCCTACCTTCCCAATCCATTCAGGGCTCAGCCAACCTGATTTATCCTGAGATACGTCCTCAACACTCAGCAGCCACTCCTCATCACCCATTTTCTAATTGATTCATTACTCATTAGGCAGGACCATCATTAGGGTTTGTTGTGTGCTGAGTGCTACCTACACTTAATGGTTCATATGTATTTCAGTAATCTTTAGTACATGTAAAGTTCACAGGGTTTCAAAATTCCGGCCCTAGGAACAGACTAGTTATTTTGGATTGTTGGTCGTAGTGACATTGACCCAGATTACTACTGCAGACCAGGTTTGTTGACAATTTTACTTGTCTTTCTTACTCATTCGATATGATATCCAATTATTCACATCGATTAGTTGCAAACAATAAGTGCTAGACAAACTTCTTGATTCAGATTTTGCATGACCTCTTACTGCAGTTACAATTCTGCATACCTATCCTAGTAAGCTCACAACTAAATGATTGATTCACTACATCTATGTTTGCCTTGTCATATTTGTTGTCAATATTCTTTTAGGGTGGACCACCCTATTTCAAAATACTGGAACCATAGACATGAGTGAATAGTATTTCTCTATGTGATCTCTTCCATCATGTGTGGGCAACGAGCACTGCATTGTATAGAAAGAAAGTGTCATTTCCAGCTTTTACATAGATTACGATCTTTTACATGGAATACAATCTGCCTACTTGCTTTGTGTCGCACTACCAGCACTCCACCCTTGAAGCTAAACATTATGCCACTGATAATTCCTTGTTCAAATACGAATTTGATATGATTCTAATGTTCCTACTTCAGTTTTGAAATGTGTGTCTGCCTGTTATAGGGACGTAAGAGGTTTGTATTTCTGTGTGTGGTCTGGTCAGCACGGTTGTGGGGTGAACTTTGCATATGCAGGAGTTTATAGGGAGACACTCTTCGAGTTGAATCCGCAATGCATTCCATAGATAATTGATAACCCACAAGTATAGGGGATCACAACAGTTTTCGAGGGTACAGTATTCAACCCAAATTTATTGATTCGACACAAGGGGAGCCAAAGAATATTCTCAAGTATTAGCAGCTGAGTTGTCAATTCAACCACACATGGAAACTTAATATCTGCAGCAAAGTGTTTAGTAGCAAAGTAATATGATAGTAGTGGTAACGGTAGCAAAAGTAATGTTTTGGGTATTTTGTAGTGATGATAAAAATAGCAACCGAAAAGTAAATAAGCGAAGAACAATATATGGAAAGCTCGTAGGCAATGGATCGGTGATAGAGAATTATGCCGGATGTGGTTCATCATGTAACAGTCATAACCTAGGGTGACACGGAACTAGCTCCAATTCATCAATGTAATGTAGGCATGTATTCTGAATATAGTCATACGTGCATATGGAAAAGAACTTGCATGACATCTTTTGTCCCTGTCGGTGTCAAAACCGGCGGATCTTGGGTAGGGGGTCCCAAACTGTGCATCTAAGGCGGATGGTAACAGGAGGCGGGGGACACAATGTTTACCCAAGTTCGGGCCCTCTCGATGGAGGTACTACCCTACTTTCTGCTTGATTGATCTTGATGATATGAGTATTGAAAGAGTTGATCTACCACGAGATCGGAGAGGCTAAACCCTAGAAGCTAGCCTATGATATGATTGTTGTTGTCCTACGGACTAAACCCTCCGGTTTATATAGACACCGGAGGGGCTATGGTTACACAGAGTGAGTCGGTTACAAGGGAGGAGATCTACATATCCGAATTGCCAAGCTTGCCTTCCACGCAAAGGAGATTCCCACCCGGACACGGGACGAAGTCTTCAATCTTGTATCTTCATAGTCCAATAGTCCGGCCAAAGTATATAGTCCGGCTGTCCGAGGACCCCTTAAACCAGGCTTCAATGACGACGAGTCTGGCGCGCAGATTGTCTTCGGCATTGCAAGGCGGGTTCCTCCTCTGAATACTCCATAGAAGATTTTGAACACAAGGATAGTGTCCAGCTCTGCAAAACAAATTCCACATACCACCGTAGAGAGTATAATATTTCCACAAATATAATCTGCTGACAACTTTTCATAACATGACATCACGCCATGGCCCCGGTTATAATTCGAACCATTTTTCTCAACCAGCTACTGCACATATTGCGAGGGGGTTTTCTTGGCACGTCTTGTCGAAGCAGAGATCGTGTCCCCTTATCCCGGGATCCTCATCAATATGGGTGTGGGTAACCCAACCGCGCCATCAATCACGACACTTGGGGAATAAGCGGGTTTTACCAGGCAAGTGGGGAGGCACGCAGTTTCTGCCGCCCTTATAAAGGGATAAGGACTCCTCTTTTTTACCCACGCCTTCTTCTTCCCTGCCCATCCATTCTCACGCACTCAAGCTCCAGCGCCCAAGTTCGCATCTTCTCCACAAAAACACTCAGAACATGTCCGGGGCGGGAGGCAAGTGGATGGCCTCCTCTGTTACGGAGGAGAACATCACGAAGCTCCGGGAAGCCGGATACCTGGCCGCAGATATCGCGCACCGACTCCCAGGCGCGGGGCAGATCGTTCCTACCCCCGAGCCCCACGAAAGGGTTGTATTCCTTACCCATTTCGTCCGCGGGCTGGGATTTCCCCTCCACCTATTTGTTCGCGGGATCATGTTCTACTACGGGCTGGACTTCCATGATCTGGCCCCCAATTTCATCCTCAACATCTCGGCATTTATCGTCGTGTGCGAGGCCTTCCTCCGCATCAAGCCCCACTTCGGCCTATGGCTGAAGACCTTCAATGTTAAACCGAAGGTGGTGATCGCCTAGCAAGCGGAGTGCGGAGGCGCCATGGTGGGCAAAATGCCCAACGTCACCTGGCTCGAAGGCTCCTATGTGGAGACCGTAAAGGGGTGGCAATTGGGGTGGTTCTACATCACCGAGTCGCGCGACACCAACTGGGCGGCGGCCCCCAGATTCCGATCCGGCATCCCCATGCGGCTCACCTCCTGGAAAGAGAAGGTCTTATCTTGGGGCTCATCGGTGGAGCTGACCAGACTCCAGAACTGTGTTAAAAAACATGATAAGCAAGAAAATCAAGCTTTTCAACGTGGTCCAGGTCATGCTCTTCCGCTGGATCCTCCCGTGTCAAAGACGGGCATTCAATATGTGGGAGTTCGACTCGGCAAGGCACCAGACACTGCGAGAGCTCTTCGACACGACGCGCCAGGACATCTGGAGGGTGCTGTTCAAGTCTGCCGAGGTACCTCCTTCCCTTACCGAGGACCGCGAACTTAGTGCAAAGTGCCCTGCTAATTCGGTAAGCTCCTTATATCTCATAAGGTGTTTCTTTCCCTAGTATAATTATGTGAGGGGTCTGAACCTCCACCTTATTTGACAGGAATGGGTCGCGACAGCAGAGCGGATCGATTGTCCGGCCCCACTGCCCGAAGATCCAGCAAGTACTTTCCTGATGGAGATGCTGGTTCCGGAACCCTACGAGGCGCCGGAGAAGAAGGCCAAGAAGAAGGCCGAGGGGACCAGGAAAGGTCTCCGGTGCAAGGTTGTATCGGAATCGTCATCCGATAACACCGAGATGCCATCCTCCCCCGAAGACGAGGAGGAGGAAGAGGAAAATTCTCCCCATCCAGCCGGGGGAGATAATAAAAGGAAGGTCGCCCCATCCGGGGAGGCCGAAGGGTCCAAGAAGGGAAGATCCCTCCTTCCGGACCACTCCACCACGGCCGCGTTCAACGATGAGGAGTGCTTGCCCAGGGACAAGCCCCTGGCGAAGTCGTAAGTATCCGGATACCATAACAGTTCTGGTATATTTTGTTTTATTGTTTCTTATCATGCCGAACATGATCATGCAGCCCACCCAAGGACCGTCTCGACGTATTGTCTTCGGATGGGTCTCTGGGCCTGTCGGAGATGAACAGTGATTCGCTCCCGACCGCCTCCTCCCCCCGTCCAACGGACGACGCCGAGGTGTTGTCCCGAAGGGCACCAAGCCAAGGGAAGGTAGTTCAGGGGGGGCCCCAAGGCGACCTCCCAGACGTCGGGCGCATGGGAGGCAAGGCTCCCATGGGCCCTAATGACGGGGGCAGCAAGTCCGGCCCTCGGCCGAATACTGCGCCGGAACCTCCCATGGTTCCGGACTCTGTCGGGCGACCCCTCACTAAGGGGGGCGAGCCGTCTGTGCCGATGGCCTCTGTCCATCCAGAGGCACCGGACAACTTGCTAGAAGCGCTTCGCAGCGCTTCCATTGACGAAGAGCACCGCACTATCATGAGTGCGGTGGCAGAGAAGGTTCAGTCCGCTAAAAGCGGACTGACTGAAGCCTGTGCCAGCCTCCTAACAGGCTTTGAGGTAAGTAATCAATTTATAAAAAAATGTTATAGCATAGATAGTAGCCCCTGATGCTCTGTTTGGCGTTCGCAAAGAAAGGCCGAACAGAGGATCAAATAATAATCACAGGAGTCTAATCAAAATATGTCTTATGCGAATAAGCAGGCTTCGCTGCTGGCCGCTGCCGCTCGCACTGCAGAGGTCTTCGCACTGAAGCGAGACCTTGAGCGGTCTGAAAAAGTGCTCGGCCTTACCAAGAGGCAGCTCGAAGAGAACAAAGGTAAGTAATACCCGTCCATATATTGATAAGGAATAAAAAATAATGTGGTTGTTAAGTCACAGGATCATCATGAATTTTGCTAGGGGCCACGACCGAAGTGGCGGCCCTGAAGGAGGCGCTGTCCGAGGCCGAAGACAAAGCGGCCAAGGAGCGCACCGAGCGCGAGAAGCAAGAGGCTCGAGTCGGTGAGGTGCAGCAAGAGCTCCAGGATTTCGTCAAAAAAATACGAGTCCTTGGAGTGTGACTCTAAGACGCAAGGGTCTGAGCTTGTGAAGGCCCTTGAGAATGCAAAAAATGCCAAGGCCGAAGCCCACAAGGCCCTCCAGGAGCTTCAGGCGATCCAGAAGATAGCAGCGGGTAAGGAATTCATTATGCAAAGGCCTTGACCTTTCCAAGAATGGCCATCTCAAATAGTTGCTTCTTCATTTCTTCTAGCTTCGCCTTGAAAACATGAACGACAATGTCTGGCGATCTTGTGGTGTTTGTCCAAACTGTAGTTCACATGTGATCTCTTCCCAGTTGGGGTTGCATGACATTGTGAGGAATACATCTAGTTTTCCATATTTTCTAACTAAAGCCATAGCATCTAGATACCGACGAATTTTATCTCGTGGCCCTCCAATAAATGATGATGCAAGTACTCCCCGTTTTCCGATTGCATCTCCATTCTATTCTCCGGCTTGAATGCTGTCTAGAAGGCCTTGGTATAGATCCGCCCTTATTTTGTTTTGATGGTGCCACATGTAATACAGTCTGGAGCTTTCAATCTTTATGTATGTATCTACAGCAAACTGCTGGAAAAGCCGTCCGCCGTGCAATATTGGGTTGAATATGCTTGGTCGTGTATGGAATTTATAGCAGTAGTATTCTTTCATGCTTAGCCACAGGCCGTTGGCAGAATCTGTGCAAATATTGCGACATAAAAAAGTTAGTTAAATTGAATTTTGAATATAATAGTATATGAAAAAAAATCATGTGTCATCATCATTACTGATATTATCAGCACCAATATCTTCCTCTTTTATATTCCTCTTTGGGATTTTCCTATGCCAACCCAGTTCAGCTCTTGGAAAGAATAGAGGGTACGACAACGAATCATAGCACCTGTATATGATCGAATGTGCTCTTTTTCGTTGTTGTTTCCATGTAGTATTACATTCCTGTCATAAGTTCTTTCATTTCCTTCAATCCACACTGCAGCTACCTCCGAATTTATTGGCGCGTTGTATGTTCTCTGGTCCAATCTTTGGTCCAGGTTTAAGATGAGTCTGTAGTCCTCAAGGTTTTGGGCTCGTCCCAAACTCCTAAACTGTTGAGAGTATGGGTTATCCCATAGGATGTCGGTTATTATCCCGATCACATGCTTGTCTTGCTCGTACATTTCCTCGCGGCAACGGCGGTACCGATGCTCTAAGCTTGGATCATCGTCGTAGAAGTATAGCTCCACATGCTTTGGATCTGATCGACTATTACCAAATGAGTGTATGTTGTGATAGATCTGACCATGTGCCCGAAAGGTGTAAATACCACCAGATGGTCGCATGTCAGTTGTGTCTCTGTCAAGATGGCAATATAGAGTAGTAAACGAGAAGTGGCCATTGAAAAATCTTATATTGTTCCAAAAATGTCTTGCGTCAAAGTCGTTGCTTGTCCAAAGTCTTATGAGTTCAGGTGGTGTATCTGCATTGGCTAGTCTTATCTGTCCTTTTCTGCAGCATAATCCCTTAGTTTCATACTTGAATTTTTTGCATGGCAGAATCTGCAATTTCCTTCCGTTTTGAGCACGTGTGGTTTTTTGGGTATGTTGCTATAGAAGAAATCATAAGGATCAGGGTTGTGTATTTCCTCGCCTTCTTTGATTTCAATTTCCACTTCTCCGTCCCATTCTAGTTTGGTTTGTAGCATAAAAGTTAGTACAGAAGCAATATAATGATTAAAATATATTTAAATTCTATTGAGCATACCTTGACCAGAGAACATGTATTCGTCCTCGTTTATGTCCTCTTCAAATATGACTTCATTATTACCTGTGTTGCAATTTTTTATTGTATAATATATTTCTTTGGATTTCATAAGAACATATATGGAATTGATGACCTTACCTTGATCGTCATTATTGATTGATTGTGTTGGTGTATCTACTTCACTCATGGTTGCATCATCCTCACATATAATCTCATCCTTAACTGTGTAGTAATTAATTATTTGTTTATATATATATGTAATTTTTTTATTGCATAAAAATATATAGGAACTTTTATAACCTTACCATGAACATCATTGTATAATGTTTGTATTCGATCATCTACTTCTTTGATTGCTGGAAACATTGAAGACGGGATGTCTGGCCACAATGCCACCTTATTTTGATCGTCATTGTAGAATGTTTGTGTTGGTGTATCCGCTTCTTTTATGCTTGGAAACATTGATGAGGGGATGTATGTCCATAAAATATGGTTAGTTCTACAAACATTTGTATATTTATTTTGAATGCGAGTATTGTGTAAAATTTAGAGTATTACCGTAAATCATTTCTTCTGGTTACTGTAGAGGTTCTATGTCATAGTCGCCGGTTTCCGTCATAGATACATCTTGTTTCGATGATACATGCCTCTATCTTGTCGTGAATTCTTTGTTACGACGGTGTAGCAATGTTTGCCTTTCTCCTGGTGTGACATGCTTTCTATATTTAGGAAAGGTAGAAGCACCAACTTCTTTTTCAGTTGCAATATAGGCAGGGTTCTCTAGTGCAATAGAGTCTTTGCTTGTTGTGTTGTGTTTCAATTCATTGATATGTTCTATTCTAGCTTTCTTTTGTTTCGGCTGCATTTTTGCATATATCTGCCTTTGTTGTGCGCATGTATTTTCTTTCTTTTGTTGATAGGCTTCACGGCATTTTTTGAGTTTTTCCTCTCTTTTTTCATCGGCCATTTGTTCATAGCGCTCTTTGTCTCGTTTCCTTCTTCTTTCCTTAGCATCCATCTCTGGAGAATGTGATCAAAATGCTTGCCTGCGAGTTTTGGAAGTGTAAGAAATATTAGAAATGGAAAATGGATTAAACTTGTATATGTCAGTTCAGTGTGCATTCTAGTCCAATAATTGCATCTATTTTTTCCTTATCAACAATGATGTTTAAATATGATTCAGTGTGTCATATATAAAATCTTGTAAATTTGTTGCTCAAAGTACGGTTTGCTGCACTATTTGTTCGGAAATTTCAAATTGCTAATGATAAACTTATTCATTTCATGACAGGCGCCGTTGTTCATAAAGATGTTGAAGAATTCGCAAAAAGAAAAACATGTTGAAGGATGTCGTATATGAAAATACGCAACAAAAATACATGATGTTAAGCTGACTTGGGAGCTTAGCAGCTTAATTGAACCAAAGGTATCTAGAAGGCGACGTGTGAAACTGATTCTATTTAATTGAACTGAAGACTTGAGATTGTGTAAGAATCATGTGGAGATACAGGTGTATTTGTAGCACCAGCGATACCTGCCTCCAAGTAGGTTTCGGCCTCCTGTATATATCTAAGTAGGATTCAGACTCTTTCATTGAGTATATTTTCTGAGTGTTATTTTGATACTGAGTGGGACTGACTATGGCATGTACGTATACACGGCCCGGTATGATGTGGCCCTGGACGTGAACGTGGTGTATGTGGTGTATGTATCTAAGTAGGATTCAGACTCCTGTATGTATCTAAGTAAGATTCGGACTCTTTCATTGAGTATATTTTTTGGGTGTTATTTTGATACTGAGTCGGACTAACTATGGCATGTACCGAGACACTGCATGATGACGGGACCCGCCTCACAGAATGAAGCTAAATTCTGAATAAGTGTTTGCATACAGAATAGAGATAATTAAAGTGATTAAATATGGCGTCGTATCCTATGAATCCGCTAGTTTTGTGCATCCGTGCATCCAAAGAGTTTTTAACCGGCCGATCTAATTCTGTATCCCTATGAATCCTCAAGTTTCATGTATCCCTACATCTGGATCGTTTCAGTCGTCTGATCTAAATCGTCGCGTTAGAGCTGATTCCAGTGTATTTTTTCAAAAACAAGCCCGCAACCTATCTAAGTTAGAGCATCTCCAGCCGTTCGGCCCCCTAGGGCATTAAAAAGAGCGGTCTGAGGGCGAACCGGCGCTAGTTCGGCCCCTGTGGGCGACCTAACTCCCAGTCACGCCCCGAGGCGCCGCCCCCAGGACGCGAAAAAAATCGAACTTGGTCGTTCCCGCTCACAAAAGACGCCACAAGTCGGGCGATCGCAAGCCACAGTTCGGCGTACAAAAAATAGAGCGGCAGAAGTTCGCGTGCGCATCACTCGGCGGGCTCTGCCCCAGGCGTCGGCGGAGTTAGCGTGCGCAGGCTTGGCGGTGTCGGAGCAGCCTCTGCGCTGGGCGGTGTCGGTGTGGCTTCGGTGGTGCTGGGCGTCGTGGAGGCGTAAGCGGGCGGGCTTGGCGGCGGCGGCGGCGTGTGCGTCGGCGTCGGTGTCGGCGTGTGCGTCGGCGTCGGCGTGTGCATCGGCGTCGGCGGCCTTGTCGAGGGAAGCTGGTTCAGGATAAGGTCGCGCTCCGCCAAGTACCACGCCTTGAGCGCCTCGTCGGTGCTCTGGAGCATGTCCGCCCCGCCAGCAGGAAAGCCAGGTCAGTGTTTCTCTTCTTCGCGGCGATGTTCGTCCGGAGCAGGTCGAGCTTGACGGCGCTGCTCGACATCAACGCCGACCACCGCGCCTCGGTCTTCTCTTCACGAAGGACGGCCCGGGCCTGCGCGTCGGCGAGGCAGTGCTCGGTGGCCGTGTCGGCGTATTTCCCCTTCTTGGCAACTTTGTTGCCGTCCGGCCGCCCTTCCGATGCGCCAGGAGTCGGCGCGTCCGGCTTGTAGGTCTCCTTGGCCTTGTCGAGGGTGTGCCGGACTTCCGCCCACTTCTCGCACTTGTCAATGCGCTTGTAGACGTGGAGGTACTTGAATTCGGCGTCGTTGTTGCTCTGCCGGTACAGGGTGAACATGCGCAGCAACTGCGCGGAGGGACAAACAGTTGACGCGCGTACACGGCGAAGAGAGGTGGGAGGCTGGCGTGGCATACCTGATCCTCGACGCTGGCGCCGCTCTCCGGGCGAGCCGCGACCTCCTCGACGCCCCCATTCCATTTGTTGCACGCCCCCTGGATACGCCCCCAATGGTTCACCATTGCCTTGGAGCCGCGCTGCATGTAGACGCCTTTGAAGTAGGGGTCGACGAGCTTGCGCTCATCGAACTCAGCCTTGATGCGGTCCCAGTACGTGTCGACGCTCTGGTTCGTGCCGGTCGTTGGGTCGAGGCAGACGACTATCCATACTTCGGCGAGGCATTCCTCCTCCTTGGACGCCCACTTGATGCGCGGCTCGCCTGTCCTGGACGCCCGCTTCTTCTTGCGCCCCTTCGCCGTCGCAGGCGTCGGCTCCTCCTCCTCCTCCTCCTCGTCGTCCTCCTCCTCCTCCTGCTCCTCCTGCTCGTCCTCGCCGTAGACGTAGCCGAGCTCGCCGTCCATGCCGCCGCTGAGATCCACCACCTCGTCCTGGGTGACGAACCCGGGAGATGCGGTGGCCGCGACCGGACCTGTCGCGATGATGTCGTCCATGTCGGCCTTGGTCTCGTCGGTGTCGCTGAGGTGCGAGAAGGGCATCGGGCCACGGCGTAGCGGGGGCGTCCGGGAGGAGGCTGTTGGAGAACGTTGCAAAAAACAAAAAAATTCCTACTCGTTTCACCAAGATCCATCTAGGAGTTCATCTAGCAACGAGTCATCGGATGCATCTACATACCTTTGTAGATCGCGAGCGGAAGCGTTCAAAGAACGGGGATGATGTAGTCGAACACGACGTGATCCAAATCACCGATGACCAAGCGCCGAACGGACGGCACCTCCGCGTTCAACACACGTACGGAACGGGAGACGTCTCCTCCTTCTTGATCCAGCAAGGGGAAGGAGAGGTTGATGAAGATCCAGCAGCACGACGGCGTGGTGGTGGATGCAGGGCGTCACAGTAGCAGGGCTTCGCCTATACTACGAGAGAGAGACGTAACGGGGAGAGAGGGAGGCGCCAAGGCTGAGGTGTCAAGTCCCTCCTCTCCCCCACTATATATAGGAGGGCCAAGGGGGTGGTGCTCCAGCCTAGGAGATCCAATCTCCTAGGTGCGGCAGCCAAGGGGAGGTTTCCCTTCCCCCCAAGGCACCTAGAGGTGCCTTCCACCATTGGGACTCTTCCCTTAAGTGGAACCCTAGGCGCATGGGCTTTTGGGGCTGGTGCCCTTGGCCCATCTAGGCCAAGGCGCACCCCCTACAGCCAATGTGGCCCCCCGGGACAGGTGGCCCCACCCGGTGGGCCCCCGGGACCCCTCCGGTGGTCCCGGTATAATACCGATAACCCCGAAACTTGTCCCGATGGCCGAAACAGCACTTCCTATATATAATTCTTTACCTCCGGACCATTCCGGAACTCCCCGTGACGTCCGGGATCTCATCCGGGACTCCGAACAACATTCGGGTTACTGCATATACATATCTTCACAACCCTAGCGTCACCGAACCTTAAGTGTGTAGACCCTACGGGTTCGGGAGACAAGCAGACATGACCGAGACGACTCTTCGGTCAATAACCAACAGCGGGATCTGGATACCCATGTTGGCTCCCACATGCTCCACGATGATCTCATCGGATGAACCACGATGTCGAGGATTCAATCAACCCCGTATGCAATTCCCTTTGTCAATCGATATGTTACTTGCCCGAGATTCGATCGTCGGTATCCCAATACCTCGTTCAATCTCGTTACCGGCAAGTCACTTTACTCGTACCGTAATGCATGATCCCGTGACCAGACACTTGGTCACTTTGAGCTCATTATGATGATGCATTACCGAGTGGGCCCAGTGATACCTCTCCGTCATACGGAGTGACAAATCCCAGTCTTGATCCATGTCAACCCAACAGACACTTTCGGAGATACCCGTAGTATACCTTTATAGTCACCCAGTTACGTTGTGACGTTTGGTACACCCAAAGCAATCCTACGGTATCCGGGAGTTACACGATCTCATGGTCTAAGGAAAAGATACTTGACATTGGAAAACTCTAGCAAACGAACTATACGATCTTGTGCTATGTTTAGGATTGGGTCTTGTCCATCACATCATTCTCCTAATGATGTGATCTCGTTATCAATGACATCCAATGTCCATAGTCAGGAAACCATGACTATCTGTTGATTAACGAGCTAGTCAACTAGAGGCTTACTAGGGACATGTTGGTGTCTATTATTCACACATGTATTACGATTTCCGGATAACACAATTATAGCATGAATAAAAACAATTATCATGAACAAGGAAATATAATAATAATGCTTTTATTATTGCCTCTAGGGCATATTTCCAACAGTCTCCCACTTGCACTAGAGTCAATAATCTAGTTACATTGTGATGAATCGAACACCCATGGAATCCTGGTGTTGATCATGTTTTGCTCTAGGGAGAGGTTTAGTCAACGGATCCGCTACATTCAGGTCCGTATGTACTTTACAAATCTCTATGTCTCTATCTTGAACATTTTCACGAATGGAGTTGAAGCGACGCTTGATGTGCCTTGTCTTCTTGTGAAACCTGGGCTCCTTGGCAAGAGCAATAGCTCCAGTGTTGTCACAGAAGAGCTTGATCGGCCCCGATGCATTGGGTATGACTCCTAGGTCGGTGATGAACTCCTTCACCCAAATTGCTTCATGCGCTGCCTCCGAGGCTGCCATGTACTCCGCTTCACATGTAGATCCCGCCATGACGCTCTGCTTGCAACTGCACCAGCTTACTGCCCCACCATTCAAAATATAAACGTATCCGGTTTGTGACTTAGAGTCATCCAGATCTGTGTCGAAGCTAGCATCAACGTAACCCTTTACGACGAGCTCTTCGTCACCTCCATAAACGAGAAACATTTCCTTAGTACTTTTCAGGTACTTCAGGATATTCTTGACCGCTGTCCAATGTTCCTTGCCGGGATTACTTTGGTACCTTCCTACCAAACTTACAGCAAGGTTTACATCAGGTCTGGTACACAGCATGGCATACATAATAGAACCTATGGCTGAGGCATAGGGGATGACACTCATCTCTTCTATATCTTCTGCCGTGGTCGGACATTGAGTAGAGCTCAATTTCACACCTTGTAACACAGGCAAGAACCCCTTCTTAGACTGATCCATATTGAACTTCTTCAATATCTTATCAAGGTATGTGCTTTGTGAAAGACCTATGAGGCGTCTTGATCTATCTCTATAGATCTTGATGCCTAATATATAAGCAGCTTCACCAAGGTCCTTCATTGAAAAACTTTTATTCAAGTAGGCCTTAATGTTGTCCAAGAGTTCTATATCATTTCCCATCAAAAGTATGTCATCTACATATAGTATGAGAAATGCTACAGAGCTCCCACTCACTTTCTTGTAAACGCAGGCTTCTCCATAAGTCTGCGTAAACCCAAACGCTTTGATCATCTCATCAAAGCGAATGTTCCAACTCCGAGATGCTTGCACCAGCCCATAAATCGAGCGTTGGAGCTTGCATACCTTGTCAGCATTCTTAGGATCGACAAAACCTTCCGGCTGCATCATATACAATTCTTCCTTAAGGAAACCATTAAGGAATGCCGTTTTGACGTCCATTTGCCATATCTCATAATCGTAGAATGCGGCAATTGCTAACATGATTCAGACGGACTTTAGCTTCGCCACCGGTGAGAAAGTCTCATCGTAGTCAACCCCTTGAACTTGTCGATAACCCTTAGCGACAAGCCGAGCTTTATAGATGGTCACATTACCATCCGCGTCTGTCTTCTTCTTAAAGATCCATTTATTTTCTATGGCTCGCCGTTCAATGGGCAAGTCAGTCAAAGTCCATACTTCGTTTTCATACATGGATCCTATCTCGGATTTCATGGCTTCTAGCCATTTGTCGGAATCCGGGCCCGCCATCGCTTCTTCATAGTTCGAAGGTTCACTGTTGTCTAACAACATGATTTCCAAGACAGGGTTGCCGTACCACTCTGGTGCGGAACGTGTCCTTGTGGACCTTCGAATTTCAGTAGAAGCTTGATCAGAAGTATCTTGATCATTATCATTAACTTCCTCTCTAGTCGGTGCAGGCACCTCAGGAACATTTTCTTGAGTTGCGCCATTTTCCGGTTCAAGAGGTAATACTTCATCAAGTTCTACTTTCCTCCCACTTACTTCTTTCGAGAGAAACTCTTTCTCTAGAAAGGACCAATTCTTGGCAACAAAGATCTTGCCTTCGGATCTGAGGTAGAAGGTATACCCAATTGTTTCTTTAGGGTATCCTATGAAGACGCATTTTTCCGACTTGGGTTCGAGCTTTTCAGGTTGAAGTTTCTTGACATAAGCATCGCATCCCCAAACTTTTAGAAACGACAGCTTAGGTTTCTTCCCAAACCATAATTCATACGGTGTCGTCTCAACGGATTTCGATGGAGCCCTATTTAAAGTGAATGCGGCAGTCTCTAAAGCATAGCCCCAAAAAGATAGCGGTAAATCGGTAAGAGACATCATAGATCGTACCATATCTAATAGAGTGCGATTACGACGTTCGGACACACCATTACGCTGAGGTGTTCCAGGCGGCGTGAGTTGTGAAACTATTCCACATTTTCTTAAGTGTGTGCCAAATTCGTGACTCAAGTATTCTCCTCCACGATCTGATCGTAGAAACTTGATTTTCCTGTCACGTTGATTCTCAACCTCACTCTGAAATTCCTTGAACTTTTCAAAAGTTTCAGACTTGTGTTTCATTAAGTAGATATACCCATATCTACTCAAGTCATCAGTGAGGGTGAGAACATAACGATAGCCACCGCGAGCCTCAACACTCATTGGACCGCACACATCGATATGTATGATTTCCAATAAGTTGGTTGCTCGCTCCATTGTTCCTGAGAACGGAGTCTTGGTCATTTTACCCATAAGGCATGGTTCGCACGTGTCAAATGATTCATAATCAAGAGACTCTAAAAGTCCATCTGCATGGAGCTTCTTCATGCGTTTGACACCTATGTGACCAAGGCGGCAGTGCCACAAGTATGTGGGACTATCATTATCAACTTTACATCTTTTGGTACTCACATTATGAACATGTGTAGCATTACGTTCGAGATTCATAAAGAATAAACCATTCACCATAGGAGCATGACCATAAAACATATCTCTCATATAAATAGAACAACCATTATTCTCGGATTTAAATGAGTAGCCATCTCGAATTAAACGAGATCCCGATACAATGTTCATGCTCAAAGCTGGCACTAAATAACAATTATTAAGGTTTAAAACTAATCCCGAAGGTAAATATAGAGGTAGCGTGCCGACGGCGATCACATTGACCTTGGAACCATTCCCAACGCGCATCGTCACCTCGTCCTTTGCCAGTTTCCGCTTATTCCGCAGCCCCTGCTTTGAGTTACAAATGTGAGCAACTGCACCGGTATCAAATACCCAGGAGCTACTACGGACACTAGTAAGGTACACATCAATTACATGTATATCACATATACCTTTTGTTTTGCCGGCCTTCTTGTCTGCTAAGTATTTGGGGCAATTCCGCTTCCAGTGACCACTTCCCTTGCAATAAAAGCACTCAGTCTCGGGCTTGGGTCCATTCTTTGGCTTCTTCCCGGCAGCTTGCTTGCCGGGCGCGGCAACTTCCTTGTCGTCCTTCTTGAAGTTCTTTTTACCCTTGCCCTTCTTGAACTTAGTGGTTTTATTGACCATCAACACTTGATGTTCCTTCTTGACTTCTACCTCTGCTGATTTCAGCATAGCAAATACTTCAGGAATGGTCTTTTCCATCCCCTGCATATTGAAGTTCATCACAAAGCTCTTGTAGCTTGGTGGAAGCGACTGGAGGATTCTGTCAATGACCGCATCATCCGGGAGATTTAACTCCCAGCTGAGTCAAGCGGTTATGCAACCCAGACATAGTGAGTATGTGTTCACTGACAGAACTGTTTTCCTCCATCTTATAGCTGAAGAACTTGTCGGAGACTTGATATCTCTCGACCCGGGCATGAGCTTGGAAAACCATTTTCAGCTCTTCGAACATCTCATATGCTCCGTGTCTCTCAAAACACTTTTGGAGCCCCGGCTCTAAACTGTAAAGCATGCCGCACTGAACGAGGGAGTAGTCATCGGTACGTGCCTGCCAAGCGTTCATAACATCTTGTTCTGCAGGGAGAACAGGTGCGTCACCAAGCGGTGCTTGTAGGACATAATCTTTCTTGGCAGCTATGAGGATGATCCTCAGGTTCCGGACCCAGTCCGTATAGTTGCTGCCATCATCTTTCAGTTTGGTTTTCTCTAGGAACGCGTTGAAGTTGAGGACTACGTTGGCCATTTGATCTACAAGACATATTGTAAAATATTTTAGACTAAGTTCATGATAATTAAGCTCATCTAATCAAATTATTGACTGAACTCCCACTTAGATAGACATCCCTCTTTTAGTCATCTAAGCATAACATGATCCGAGTCAACTAGGTCGTGTCCGATCATCACGTGAGACGGACTAGTCAACATCGGTGAACATCTTCATGTTGATCGTATCTTCTATACGACTCATGCTCGACCTTTCGGTCTTCTGTGTTCCGAGGCCATGTCTGTACATGCTAGGCTCGTCAAGTCAACCTAAGTGTTTGCATGTGTAAATCTGTCTTACACCCGTTGTATGTGAACGTCTGAATAAAACACCCGATCATCACGTGGTGTTTTGAAACAGCGAACTGTCGCAACGGTGCACAGTTAGGGGGAACACTTCTTGAAATTAGTATGAGGGATCATCTTATTTACTACCGTCGTTCTAAGTAAACAAGATGCAAAACATGATAAACATCACATGCAATCAAATAATAAACGTGACATGATATGGCCAATATCACATAGCTCCTTTGATCTCCATCTTGGGGCTCCATGATCATCCTGTCACCGGCTTGACACCATGATCTCCATCATCATGATCTCCATCATCGTGTCTCCATGAAGTTGCTCGCCAACTATTACTTCTACTACTATGGCTAACGCGTTTAGCAATAAAGTAAAGTAATTTACATGGCGTTTCTCAATGACACGCAGGTCATACAAAAATAAAGACAACTCCTATGGCTCCTGCCGGTTGTCATACTCATCGACATGCAAGTCGTGATTCCTATTATAATAGCATGAACATCTCATACATCACATATAGATCATTCATCATTCATCACAACTTTGGCCATATCATATCACAAACCACTTGCTGCAAAAACAAGTTAGACGTCCTCTAATTGTTGTTGCAAGTTTTACGTGGCTGAATTAGGGTTCTAGCAAGAACGTCTTCTTACCTACGTTAAAGCCACAACGTGATTTGTCAACTTCTATTTACCCTTCATAAGGACCCTGTTCATCGAATCTGCTCCAACTAAAGTGGGAGAGACAGACACCCGCCAGCCACCTTATGCAACTAGTGCATGTTAGTCGGTGGAACCGGTCTCATGTAAGCGTACGTGTAAGGTTGGTCCGGGCCGCTTCATCACACAATACCGCTGAAGCAAGATAAGACTAGTAGCGGCAAGAAAGTTGACAAATCTACGCCCACAACAAATTGTGTTCTACTCGCGCAAGAAGAACTACGCATAGACCTAGCTCATGATGCCACTGTTCGAGAACGTTGCAGAAAACAAAAATTTTCCTACTCGTTTCACCAAGATCCATCTAGGAGTTCATCTAGCAACGAGTCATCGGATGCATCTACATACCTTTGTAGATCGCGAGCGGAAGCGTTCAAAGAACGGGGATGATGTAGTCGAACACGACGTGATCCAAATCACCGATGACCAAGCACCGAACGGACGGCACCTCCGCGTTCAACACACGTACGGGACGGGAGACGTCTCCTCCTTCTTGATCCAGCAAGGGGAAGGAGAGGTTGATGAAGATCCAGCAGCACGACGGCGTGGTGGTGGATGCAGGGCGTCAAAGTAGCAGGGCTTCGCCTATACTACGAGAGAGAGACGTAACGGGGAGAGAGGGAGGCGCCAAGGCTGAGGTGTCAAGTCCCTCCTCTCCCCACTATATATAGGAGGGCCAAGGGGGTGGTGCGCCAGCCTAGGAGATCCAATCTCCTAGGTGCGGCAGCCAAGGGGAGGTTTCCCTTCCCCCCAAGGCACCTAGAGGTGCCTTCCACCATTGGGACTCTTCCCTTAAGTGGAACCCTAGGCGCATGGGCTTTTGGGGCTGGTGCCCTTGGCCCATCTAGGCCAAGGCGCACCCCCTACAGCCAATGTGGCCCCCCGGGACAGGTGGCCCCACCCGGTGGGCCCCCGGGACCCCTTCGGTGGTCCCGGTATAATACCGATAACCCCGAAACTTGTCCCGATGGCCGAAACAACACTTCCTATATATAATTCTTTACCTCCGGACCATTCCGGAACTCCCCGTGACGTCCGGGATCTCATCCGGGACTCCGAACAACATTCGGGTTACTACATATACATATCTTCACAACCCTAGCGTCACCGAACCTTAAGTGTGTAGACCCTACGGGTTCGGGAGACAAGCAGACATGACCGAGACGACTCTCCGGTCAATAACCAACAACGGGATCTAGATACCCATGTTGGCTCCCACATGCTCCACGATGATCTCATCGGATGAACCACGATGTCGAGGATTCAATCAACCCCGTATGCAATTCCCTTTGTCAATCGATATGTTACTTGCCCGAGATTCGATCGTCGGTATCCCAATACCTCGTTCAATCTCGTTACCGGCAAGTCACTTTACTCGTACCGTAATGCATGATCCCGTGACCAGACACTTGGTCACTTTGAGCTCATTATGATGATGCATTACCGAGTGGGCCCAGTGATACCTCTCCGTCATACGGAGTGACAAATCCCAGTCTTGATCCATGTCAACCCAACAGACACTTTCGGAGATACCCGTAGTATACCTTTATAGTCACCCAGTTACGTTGTGACGTTTGGTACATCCAAAGCAATCCTACGGTATCCAGGAGTTACACGATCTCATGGTCTAAGGAAAAGATACTTGACATTGGAAAACTCTAGCAAACGAACTATACGATCTTGTGCTATGTTTAGGATTGGGTCTTGTCCATCACATCATTCTCCTAATGACGTGATCTCGTTATCAATGACATCCAATGTCCATAGTCAGGAAACCATGACTATCTGTTGATTAACGAGCTAGTCAACTAGAGGCTTACTAGGGACATGTTGGTGTCTATTATTCACACATGTATTACGATTTCCGGATAACACAATTATAGCATGAATAAAGACAATTATCATGAACAAGGAAATATAATAATAATGCTTTTATTATTGCCTCTAGGGCATATTTCCAACAGAGGCGTAGGCGGGCAGCGAGTAGTTGTATGGAGGGTACTGCACGTCGGCGAAGGCGGGAGAGGGCGTGCGCTGGGCCGGGTATTCATGGGGAAGGTGACGTTTGGGTTGAACCCACCGTGCGCGTCCCCGTCGGCGTGGCCCGGCGAGGGCGATCCCCATGGTTGCGGAGAGCCGACGCCTAGCTGACCTCAGGGCGCGTACTGGGCGTGGCTTCCAGGTGGATTCATCATCCCCGCGCGAGTCGCATCGGTCTCGATTTGGTCCGCCGAGTCAGCCGCAGCCGCGCGCGCCGCGTTGTCGCGGGCCTTCTTGACGATGGCCCTGTTCCGCCGGTCGGCGGTGACAGCCTCCCGCCGCTGAACTTCCGCCCTCTACTCGGCGTTTGACATGCCCGGTGGCTTGATCGGCGGCGCCCTCGGCTTCCTCTGCTTTGGCTGGGCGACGGAGGCGGTCGCGGTTGCCCGCCGTGCGGGGGGCGACGTACTTCTTCGGTGGCATGGCGGCCGGCTGGGAGGGAGGCGAGCGGGAGGAAGGAAGAGTACGGGAGGGAAGTGGGGAAAACGCGGAATAAACGGCGGGAAGAAACGGCGGGAAGAGGCGCTCGCCTCGCCGATAAGGCGAATCCACAGCCCTTTTCGCTTGTGCTGGCGCCCCCTCAGGAAGCCGGGTTCGGCCTGGGTCTGCCGGCACCAGTTTCACCCCGAGCCGCCGAAAAACAGGCTTCTAGGGACGTGACTGGACCGTTTTTTTGACACCGGCGCGGCAAAATCGACTAAAGAGGGCCTGTTGGGGCGCGGCTGGAGATGCTTTTAGACCTGCAAATTTGCACGGGCACCCCTGTCCAACCCCACGTCGCAGATCCGATCACTACGGCGGCGACCCGCGGCCAAAGACGGAGACCTCGCCGTGCGCCCTAAACACCAACGACACAGGATACTGATCGATTGCAGTTGGTTCATCTCGATCTCCTGACGCGGCCGCCGTGTACTTCTTGGTGTGAGGTACGCATGTCAGGGTGACTTGATTTTCTCCCGATGCCCGAGCGATCTGGAGCTAAGGTGCCTCACCTAGGGACTACCAGGTAGCTAGCTCGCCACGACTCACAACACGCAAACACACACATGCAGAATTGGTGTGGATGGCCATGGTTGACCAGATCAATAGACCGTCTTCTCTTATAGCTTTGCCTAACTAGTATAGAAAATTATTAATTTATTAAAAGGTGAGCAGCCAGATTTTTGATTGGCTGGTGGCGTATGAGATGTGGCCAAAATATGGATTTCATATACTGTACATGAGTGATTCTCATTTCAGAGGCTAATTCTGTATCTGTTTGTGTCTTTGTGCAGCAATGCAATCTACCAATAGCTTGAGGAGGAAAGATTTACCACACCAAAGCAAGTGTTCCTCTCCCCGTGAGTCAATTGCTTCCTAGTTGTATATACTTCAGTTAGTTATACACAATGGTGCTTACTAATTCATTGTTTATGTTTAAGTGTTCGTCTTTTACACCGGAATGTGAAGAGAATTTGAAGCCTAGTTTAGGCATGCCATTTGAAGGATTAGAGGCTGTTGAGAAGTTCTATAAGTTTTATGCACATGAAGTTGTGTGGTAATGATACCTACAAGATAGAATCATGGGTTGAGCACCACAATCATGGTCACTTGATCAGATCAAATTGTCGAGTTATTGAGAGTGCAAAGAATGCATTCTACACATGTAACAAAGCAAGCATACACACCTGTCAGACATACAGGCTTCTCCAAGTCAGCGAGGCACACTAGGCAAGAGGAATATGAGGCATTTATTGGTTGCAACATCCCTACTCAAGTTAACATACACCCGCCAAATGATGTTCGTTCGGCAAGGAGAAGTAAAAGAATAAGGAGAGGAAAGGAGATGAATGGGGAAGAACTGAAAAAGAAGAACGAAGAAGCCAAGGCCAAGGTCGCACGCTCGTGCAAGACGTGAAACCAAGTAGGGTTTCATGATAATCGCAATTGTCCAGAGAAAAAGGGTCAAGGAAAAGAAGTCATGAATGTGCATGACATGCATACAAATTGTGCATCATGAAAGCTACACCTCTTGCAAGAAAAAAATGCTTTATCAATAGTATTGTTTTATTGGATGTATAAAATTTCTTCGTGTAATGGATCAAATAATTATTTTGTCCAACTGTTTGTCTTAGTGGTGAGCAGTGTAGAGAGAATATTTGGTGCAACTCATTGTATTCCATGGAGTAGGTTACATTATATACACAGGATGTCTTGCGTGACAAGGTAACTAATCCTACCATATCTCTAGGAGTTAGCTATACAAGGCTAGAGAAGATAAGATTAGAAATACAAGATATGTCACGTTCAACACCCCCCCCCCCCCGCAGTCGAAGCGTCGGCGTCGGTGATGCAAAGACTGGAACGAAACTCCTGGAACGCAGCGGTTGGAAGCCCCTTGGTCATAATGTCGGCAAACTGCTGGGTGGTCGGTACATGAAGAACACGAAGCTGACCCAACTGTACCTTCTCGCGGACGAAGTGAACATCAAGTTCAATATGCTTGGTGCGCTTGTGCTGCACCGGGTTGGCCGCGAGATAGGTGGCCGAAACATTATCACAGTAAACCACCGTGGCTTTCGGGATGGAAACCCGAAGTTCACCAAGTAACTGACGGAGCCAACATGTCTCGGCAACAACATTGGCAACAGCACGGTACTCGGCCTCGGCACTCGAGCGGGAGACGGTGGGCTGCCGCTTGGAGGACCAAGATATGAGAGAGTCACCAAAGAAGACACAATATCCCGATGTGGACCGTCGAGTGTCAGGACAGCCAGCCCAATCCGCATCAGTGTAAGCAAGCAGCTCGGTGGAGGTAGAAGCACGAAGACGAAGACCAAAGGTCGGTGTGCCACGAATATACCGAAGAATGCGCTTGACCAAGGACCAGTGAACATCACGGGGCGAGTGCATATGCCAGCAAACCTGCTGAACTGCAAACTGAATGTCTGGTCTGGTGAGCGTGAGATACTGAAGAGCACCAACAATACTGCGGTATAGAGGGGCATCGGTAGCAGGTTGCCCAGCAGTGGCAGAAAGCTTCGGCTTTGCCTCGGCAGGAGTGGCAGCAGGCTTGCAGTCGGTCATGCCAGCACGATCCAGCAGATCAAGAACATACTGTCCTTGATGGAGAAAGAATCCAGAGGCATCACGTCGCACATTAATGTCGAGGAAGAAGTGCAAAGCGCCCAAGTCCTTCAGCCGAAACTCAGAACCAAGATGACCGATGATGTCGCGAAGTATGTCCACGCGAGAGGCGGTGATGACAATGTCGTCAACATACAGAAGAAGCATGGCGACATGATCAGCTCGATGAAGCACAAATAGCGACGTGTCCGAGGTGGTGCTGTGAAACCCAAGGGCAGTGAGAAATGCTGCAATGCGGTGATACCAAGCACGAGGCGCCTGCTTCAGACCATAGAGAGACCGTGAGAGCAAGCAGACATCATCAGGCCGAGTGGGATCAACGAAACCAGTGGGCTGCTGACATAGAACACGCTCCTGGAGATGACCATAAAGAAATGCGTTGTTGATGTCGAGCTGATGAACAGGCCAATGACGAGATGCAGCGAGCTGAAGAACGACGCGTATCGTGGCGGGTTTGACAACCGGAGAAAAGGTCTCCGAGAAATCAACACCAGCACATTGCGCAAAGCCATGAACAACCCAGCGGGCCTTGTACCTGTCCAAAGAGCCATCCGGAAGGAACTTATGCCGAAATACCCACTTGCCAGTAATAATGTTAGCACCAGGGGGACGGGGAACCAGCGTCCATGTCCGGTTGGCGACGAGGGCATCATACTCAGAGCGCATGGCGGCAAGCCAGTGCGGGTCGCTCAACGCAGAGCGCACCGAGCGCGGCACAGGAGAGACGACCGTGACACTAAGGTTGTGATAGCGAGGATTCGGTTGCCGGATCCCGTCCTTGGCGCGTGCCACCATGGAATGATGAAGCGGCGGGGGTGGTGGCCGAGGCCGCCGTCGAGGCGGAGCCACAGCCTCTGGAGATGGAACCGCCGAGGATGACGGCGTGACCGCGGCCGAGACGGCGGGTGACGAGGCCGTAGGTAGCGATGACGAATCTGCGGGCAAGGCCGCAGTTGGCAGCGTTAGGGACGGCGACGAGGCCATCGGCGAAGCCGCAGGTGGCTGTACCAACAGCGGCAACGGAACCGCGGACGAGGCCGCGGGTGACCGTGAAGACGACGGTGACGAGGCCGCGGATGGAGCCGCGGGTGGCGGAGTGACTGCAGGCAGCGAGGAGGCCGCGACACGTATGGGTGACGCCGACCGAGGTAAGGCCGGCTCCTCCTGAGCCGGTGAGGGAGACCCCGCCGAGAGGCCGGAGGGGCCCGCCAAAGAGGAGGGCGGGCACGGCGATGGGAGCGAAAGAGCTCCCCGAGACCGCCGAGTGGGAGCGTCCACGGTCAGAGCTGCTGTCGATGAAACCTGCTCAAAGGGAAAAACAGCTTCATCAAAGTAAACATGCCGTGAGACGAACACTTGACGAGAGACCGGGTCGTAGCAGCGAAAGCCTTTGGTGTTGGGTTGGTAGCCAAGAAAGACACAAGCGAGAGAGCGTGGTTGACGGTGCCCTAGACTAGGGGATACTCACCACGTCGTCTCCCAATCTATTAGATTGGGCCGAGGACCCCCGTGGTCGTATACTCATGGGCCAGTTCGGACGGCTACCGCATACAAGGAAGATTCCACAAGACTTGGCGATCAAAACAAGGACTTCTCCCCACCGGCGTATTCGGCTAGGACTCTTGTTACCCTAGGCCTCCGGTGCATTATATAAACCGAGGCCAGGCTAGTCGATAGATATACAATACATACAACAATCATATCATAGGCTAGCTTCTAGGGTTTAGCCTCCTTGATCTCGTGGTAGATCTACTTTTGTACTACTCATATCATCAATATTAATCAAGCAGGAGTAGGGTATTACCTCCATCGAGAGGGCCCGAACCTGGGTAAAAAACATCGCGTCCCTTGTCTCCTGTTACCATCCGGCCTTGACGCACAGTTCGGGACCCCCTACCTGAGATCCACCGGTTTTGACATCGACATTGGTGCTTTCATTGAGAATTCCGCTGTATGATCGACAAAAGGATCGATGGCTCGCCTGCAGATCAACTGCGACTTCGGCATCTTCGTCACCAGCTCGACTGGTCACCTTGGTTCGACCAAGAATTGCGCCCCGTGTTCGGATCACCATGTCCGGATGAGGGCCTTCGTCAAACATCAACTCCGATCTCTATCAAGATCACGGAGGAATCATCTATGGAGCTCGGGGGCTCAACGTCAACATTGCCCTCGAGCGACCGTGCTGTTTTTCTGGACAGCGAACTCGTATCTGCCACCACCACCTCCTCGAGTATCGTTTTGACGATCGCTTTGGTGGAATTGTGCGGAATTGAGTCTACAACAACCCTGGAAAATTTCGTCGAGTTCCGATGGAGGAATCTCTGGCAATCCACGATATACCGGAGCCCTGTCAAATCTGGACGGGAATTTGGATGAGTTTAGGGCGTGGTGTCCAGCTTCTAGCTCCGACATCCTTTGAAAGATCCAACCGTTAGTCGGCTGCGGAATTCCTATATCTACCACCTCTCAAAATTCCGGCTCGATCCGACCGTCCAAACTCCGGGAACCTTCCGATTAGTGCATCACTTTTCGGATCGGTTTTCTGCGCGAAAACGAATCCGACCCGGGTTCATCTTTTTTATGAACAGGATTTCGGACATCCCTTTTGAAGGAAGTTTTGTATGGGGTATTGTGTTTTGTTCCCTAACACATCCCACTAACTGTACGATCTTTTGAACATGATCTTCAACATCATGCTGGTGTCAAACCAGTCCGGCAATATTACTCCATGGCTGCCGACCTGCGCTAGACACGGCGTCACTTTGTTGAGCCGAGCTCAACTTCTTCGGATCATCATCTCGGCAAGCCGAACAAGAGCCCGGCATCACGAAGGATAAATCATCATCAACATCGCCGCCCCATGGATTACACGGAGCGGGCATACCGGCATCGCCGCACGGTCGCTTCATCAAGCCGGCATCGACCACGTCACGACCTGCATCGACAGGGCCGCACTATTGCTTCTTCAAGCTGGTGTCCATCACGCCGACCTAATTCGACTCATCGGCTGACATCGAGGCTTCGACATCTCGGCTGGACCGGGGGCTTCGCCATCTCTTCATCAACCTACTCCGGACACTTTGGCGTCACTAGCCAACCAGCTCCATCACGTTAGCTGGGCCGAGGGCTTTGCCTCGGCGAGTCAACCTTTACCAGCATTGCCATGCCGTCGTTTTATCGCCCATCAGGCAATGGGTGTGCGGAGCGAGTCCCAATTTTAGGAATCACCTTCCTTCGGATTGCTACAACAAATAAACCAGGTGCTATTAATCCCAGTATTTTTTGCTTGTTTGGGTTCATTTTTCCCAAGGAATTATTACTCTGGTTTGTCCGTCATATGTACACAGGTCTATCAAATGGTGGCTGCATTAACGACAGTCGCATGGTGGTTCGGTCAGTTTCCGTACATAGTCCGACGAACGCCGCATCCGGAGCTCGGACCGACCTGTGAATTCAGGCTTTGCCACGCCCTTACCGCATCACGCCGACGCCCTGCATCGACATTGACTTCGGCGTCAGGCCATATTTCTTTTATTACTCACTTTGCATAAATTATTGATTATGCAACGATTTTTTTTTAATTATCATTATTACTATTATCTCCGGTTTGCACTATTTTTTGTGCACAGGAAAATGATCCGGGGACTTCGGTGTCACTCTGCCGGTCTGCATTGATCGTGCTATGTCACCACTTCGGCGTGTCAAGCTCTCCGCTCCGCCACCTCGGGACCGGCTTGAGGGATGGAACCTTGCCCCGCATCAAGCTCGGACCGCGTCATCAATACCGAACACATTAACCAGCTAAGTCGCTTTCATGCTCAAAGCTTTAATTTCTAACTTGCGTTCGGTTCGACCAAGCATTATACTTTTTTGGAAAAAAGTTGCTTCTAAAAAATTTCCTTATCCAAACTTTGTTTGTCACGCATAAATTCAAATACCCCGTTTACTTGGGGGCTTCCTTTATGAAGCTTTTCCTGTTGCATATGATTATACTTGTACGGCTTCGTTCCTTGTTCGTGTATTACGCCACAATATGGACCACATTGACTTAAGCGATTTGCAAGCTGGGCTGCCTCGCTCCTGTGTTTACCCCTACGTTACCGATTGTTCGGCTAGGGAGTAAAGGGAGCACCTCTGCGATTGTCACGATCGAGTCACCCGAGCCGGACCTCAGACTGGGTGAAGCTGAAAGCCAGCGCTCTTATAGTTATTCAATGATGGTCGGCACACAACGGAACTCATGAGTACAAAAAATCTATTGCACAAGTCTCATAATAACAATGAGCATCGAAGAAAGGTATCGGCGGGGGTACTATTTTCTTCGAAGACGCTTCTTACACTTCACGGTAATATAGCATAAGTTCCCTGAGCGTGCTTTGTCTGTTACAGCCTTATGGCCTGATTGCCTGGTTATTGGAAACACCGTCGATATTCTCGACCGATGGAGTACATAACACTTTTCGGTCCTTGACCGAAGAGGGAGAAGCTGATGGTCGGTTAAGACGCGTTTAAAGTTCAGTTGAACATAGATATGATATAAGTACTTTGGTACATGCAATCATTCTTCTACCCAAGTCACTTGGGGGCTCTTAAGTTTATTTGAGCCGTTTTATAATAAGTGTTCTTCTTCTTAGTCGTTGCAAAGTTCTATTATTATTATTTATCACTCCTTTTTTCGAGGCGAGTGTGCGGTCACTAGCCGGGGAGCCTAATTTCTCTCTCAAAGCCGCTAGAGTTTAGTTTGCTAAACTGGCCTAATGAGAAGTACTCCGCCCTCGGGATAGGAGGTTGAAGCCGTAGGCTGACCCGCTCGAATTCTTGAGATAGGATGTGTCATGTTAAAGGACGACAGAAGCACTTCTTTTTTCTAAGACCAATTTTAGGATTGGCACCGAACACTTGATCTTATTCGGACGTCATGTTTTTACTGACGTTTCTTGGTTTTCCAAGCTTTTTGGCACTTTTAAACTATTTGTGCTTTTCCAGCATTAGTCTCGCAGTGCAACGCCGGACACCTTTAGGGATTCGGCAAAAACATTCTCAGATATTGCTATATATGCATCGGCTTCGAATTGTGTCTTCGGTCAATAGTTGGGTTGCCCGGCTCCTGCACTTGCTTCCTACGTTCCATTTTGTTCGGCTAGGCGTGCAAAGGGAGAACCACTGCGATTGTGCTTCCAGCTCACATGGTTAAGCACCTTAGTGGAGAAAGACGAAAACTGACTGTCACAATACGAGTAAACTGGTCAGCGATCCGATGACTATGACGGGCCATTCATAACATTGGCCGAAGTGTTTACGGCTTGATCTCGACTGTCGCCGAACACTACCGGGGGCTATTAACTGGTCTCCCAAACTAAATCCTCGATATTTTGCTCTTACATTCAAGCTGAGGTTTCATGATCATGCTTAGCATGACAACCCAAAGAAAGGAACCGATAGTGGGACTATTTTCTTTGGAATACTTTTCTTCTGTTAAACAGTAATATAACATATCTCTCTGCGTACCTTTGTTTATAAAACCGTGTGGCTAGATTGCCTTATTTGTCGTAAATCTTTGCCCTCATAAAGGCTTTATAAAGTAGGACAAACACTCCTCGACTACTGGCCAAGGAGGTGGAAGCCGATGGTCGGTCAACAAAGTTTTGTACAATGCGGATCCGAGCATTAATGACGTAAAGTACTTGGATGCATAGAGTCATTACACATAATTTGTGATTTTACTATGGATATTGATCCTTAATTCGGCCACCCGTGCCCGCATTAAGGCTCGGGGGCTACTGGGATTCGGGCTTATTATTTACAAATATTAAAGGGGCACATCGATCCCCTGATCTGGTGTTGCCACCCGACCAGTGTCTCGGGGGCTACTGCATTGCTTGTCCAATGCAGAAAATTTTATGTGCAATATAGTTTCCGAGGAGATTTTGATCCTCAGGTTGGTCGGCAGCACCCAACCTGAGTCTTGAGGACTGAGCACGCCGCTTTTGTGTCCCGAAGTATTCTGCCGAGCTAGGACTTGATCCTCAGGCAGATTTTGCAAATCAACCTGAGTCTCAGCGGCTACTGGGATCAGCGGTCTTATGTCATCCTTCATGTGCATCTCGGGTTTTAGACCGATACACACCTTGAGGGCTACTGGCTATATATCTCGGCAGAGAATAAATTGCACCAATAAAAAATATTGACAAAAAATCGGCCCATAGTCGGGGTGGTGCACCACCTCGGAAGCAGTCCGGCATAAAGCTCGGGCGCTAGTGGCTGGCTCCATAGAGGGCATTTCCGGCATTAAGCTCGGCTAAACTCGTTCAACTTTTTTGAACCAAGGTGATACGACACCTCGGATATAGTCCGGCATTGGAGCCTGGACATAGTCCGACGTTGGAGCTCAGATATATTTCGGTGTTGGAGCTCGGATATACAGTCCGGCGTTGGAGCTCGGATACATAGTCCGGCGTTGGAGCTCGGATACATTCCGGCGCTAGAGCTGGGAAGCGGTCCGGCGTTCGTGCTCGGCTGCAAAAGATACCTCGAATGCAGTCCGGCGTTGGAGCTCGGACGCAAGAGGACCCTGCCTCCCGGGAACAACTTCAAACCCGAGGTGTGGCATAAAAATAAACAAGGCATTGATAAAGGCCGGAAACTTAAAGGGGCTCCTCGGATACCCGATGTGTAAACTCGTTGAATGCATTTTGGCGATCCTCAAGATCGAAGATAAAGAAGATTTGTTGAACCAGTTTTCAAGACCGGCAACCGAAGATGAAGAACAGTTCGGAAGAATCGAGGAGCGTCCCTAACTTGAAGACCAGTTCAGGGGGCTACTAACGGTGTCCTGGACTAGGGGGTACTCACCACGTCGTCTCCCGATCTATTAGATTGGGCCGAGGACCCCCGTGGCCGTATACTCATGGGCCAGTTCGGACGGCTACCGCATACAAGGAAGATTCCACAAGACTTGGCGATCAAGACAAGGACTTCTCCCCACCGGCGTATTCGGCTAGGACTCTTGTTATCCTAGGCCTCCGGTGCATTATATAAACCGAGGCCAGGCTAGTCGATAGATATACAATACATACAACAATCATACCATAGGCTAGCTTCTAGGGTTTAGCCTCCTTGATCTCGTGGTAGATCTACTCTTGTACTACCCATATCATCAATATTAATCAAGCAGGAGTAGGGTATTACCTCCATCGAGAGGGCCCGAACCTGGGTAAAAAACATCGCGTCCCTTGTCTCCTGTTACCATCCGGCCTTGACGCACAGTTCGGGACCCCCTACCCGAGATCCGCTGGTTTTGACACCGACAGTGGTGCAAGCTTGTGTGGCGCCGTAGTGGTGATGTTGGGATAACACAAACAACCAAAGACGTGAAGATCATCATATGACGAAGGAGACCCGAACAGAAGATGGTGAGGGGTGTAGCTCCAGCGTGGTTTACACGGCCGGAGGTTGAGAAGGAGAGTGGCGGTGGCGAGTGCATCGGACCAAAAGCGAGGTGGCATGTGTGCATGAAAGAGCAAGGCGCAGACACTCTCATTGAGGGTGCGGAGAACACGTTCGGCATGGCCGTTTTGTTGGGATGTGTATGGACAAGTTAAGCGAAAAATGGTGCCATGCGTGGATAGAAGATGGCGAATGGCGATATTATCAAATTCTTCTCCGTTATCGGTTTGAAGATGAGCAATGGTGCGATGAAAGTGGGTGGTGACATAGGCATAAAATGAGTGAAGGGTGGAGGCGACGTCGGATTTGCGGCGCAACGGAAAAGTCCAAGTGAAGTGTGAAAAATCATCTAAAATCACAAGGTAATATGATTAACCCGAATTGCTAGGCACGGGAGATGTCCAAACATCACAATGAATCACATCAAAGGGAAAAGTTGCAATCGATGAAGATGAAGAAAACGGGAGACGAACGTGTTTTCCTATGCGGCAAGCATGACAAGTGTGAGCCGCTGATTTATTACATGAAAAGGAAAAAGTGCTCAAAATTTTATGAAGAGCGTCGGCGCCGGGATGACCGAGACGAGCGTGCCAAAGCGAGACGTCGGCATGAAGAGCGACCGGGCCACTGCGAGTAGAAGCGCCGCATGGGTAGAGATCATCGGGAGAGTCACATCGGTGCAGAACCCTCCGGGAGCGAGCATCCTTAACAGAAAAACCGAGAGCGTCAAACTCAACAGTGACAGGATTTTCACGAGTAAGAGTGCGAATAGAACAAAGATTTTTAATTAAGGATGGTGAAACAAGCACATTATTGAGAGTTAAAGAAGAAGAGGGTAACGGAAGAGAGGATGAACCATGATGGGTGATGGGAAGAGAGCTACCATCACCGACCATGATGCGGGAGGAGAAAGGATAGGGAGCGGAACGGGATAAGATACCGGGGTTGGAGGCCATGTGGGCGGCGGCACCGGTGTCCATGTACCAATCGCCACCTCCGTTGTAGGCGCTCGGCGAGGGGGCAGCATGCAGGGCAGAGAGAAGCGCCGGGTCGTAGACCGGAGGGGCGCCACCGTATGCACCGTAGCCCGGCGTGCCACCGTATGCAGGGGGACCACCATAGGCCGACGAGCCACCGTAGGCCGCGGCAGCGCCATGCGCGGCAGGAACCGGTGCGGTCAGCAGCGCCTGAGGAGTGCTCGGCCGTGGCCCGAGGATGCTCGGAGCTGGTGGGCGGGGGACGGGCATGGAGTAGGCATGCACTACTCCCGTCCATGGGTTATACCCCGAGAGCCAAGGCGGAGGAGGGGCAGCCGCCGCGGGCGCAGGAGGGCGCGGCGTCGTGTTGGAGTTGCGGCCCCGGCCCCCCGCGACCCTTCTGCTTGCGGCCGTTGGAGGGCGCAGGCGCGGGTGGCGGGGCAGGAGCGGGAGCGCGCGGCCCCGGTTGGGTTGGAGTAGAGCCGTGGCCGGCGGCGAGGCCCACGTGAAGAGCGGCGTGGGTCGCCTGCCGAGCGGTGTGACGGAGGCGTTTTTCCTCCATGCGAAGGTAGGTAACCGCCTTCGCGTACGTCGGTGTGATGAGGGAGAGGTTGGCGGCGGACTGGCCAAGGTCGGGGTGGAGGCCGCGGAGGAGGTTGGTGAGGAGGACCGAGTCATCGATGGTCATGCCGACGTCGCGTAGCTCATCGGCGAGAACCTTCAGCCGCGTGCAGTACTCGTCGATCGAAAGATCGTTTTGCTGCATAGTGAAGAACTCCCCTTGAAGAAAGACGCGGCGCTGCAGTTGATTGTCGAGGAAGAGATCACACAGGCGCGTCCACATAGCATACGCGGACGGATCGCGGGCATTCACCATGTTGAAGAGGCTGCCGGAGATGGTGAGGAAGAGCCACTTGACGATGCAGGCGTCCACAGCGAGCCACTCATCGTCGTCCTTCATGTCGTGGAAGTCAACACTCCCGTCAACATGCTCGATGAGACGGTAAGAGCGGAACAACAGCGCGAAGTACGTGCGCCATGCATTGTAGGACGGCGAGTCGAGATCGAGGATGACAGGGACGTGGTCCTTGATGTGGATCTCGTTGAGACGATCGGAGGTGAACATGGCACCGGAGAAGGAGCCGGCGTCGGATGCATCGGCCTTGGCCATGGAGACGGCGGGTGGTTAGGGTTTTGGGTGAGAGGGAGAGGGAGCGGTGGCTGCGATGGGTATGGAGAAGAGGGCGGCGGCGGCGACAGAAGGAAGGGAAAAGCGGCGGCGGCCCTTAGGGTTTCGGGAGGAACAAGAGAAGCGGCGGCGGCGGCGGCGGCTACGGGGGAAGTGGCGTCGGCGGCGGCGGCTAGATTGGATGGGAAGGAGGCGGCGGCGGTGGCTACAGAGAGGTAGCGACGGCGGCGGCAGGAGGAGTTGGCGAGGCGGCGGTGGCTACAGAGAGGTAGCGATGGCGGCGGCACGAGGAGTTGGCGAGGCGGCGGCGTCTAGGGCTAGGCGCGGCGGCGGAGAGGTGCGGAAGCGACAGAAGATCGCGGTAAAACTGATATCATGTAGAGAGAATATTTGGTGCAACTCATTGTATTCCATGGAGTAGGTTACATTATATACACATGATGTCTTGCGTGACAAGGTAACTAATCCTACCATATCTCTAGGAGTTAGCTATACAAGGCTAGAGAAGATAAGATTAGAAATACAAGATATGTCATGTTCAACAAGCAAATTCAATGAATTACAGTTTTTCTATCAGGTTATGAAGCTTGCAGTAACGACATGTCTTTGTAGGACTTACTAAATTGACATGAATCATTGATTTTAGCTTAGTTTTCAGCATGTTTCAGTTCTTACTCTTGCTACCCGAGTCTTGATCGCCACTGCATTTGTGAGGAAATATATATCGTTTTCCATTGGAACACATGGCACACCTGTATCATATAGTCAACCAGTTTGTGAAAAGGCCCAGCTTTCTGTCATTAAAGTTGGACTGACAAAGGTGAAACACATTACAGATCTTGTATCAATACAGAGGTCGAGGATTAGGACTTGGGCGGCTAAACTGTTAGTAAGTACTTCAGCTATGGTTCGCTGCACTCTGTGAATTACGCTGGTTCGCTTGCTTGCTTCACCAAAGTTGAGAGGAACCTCCAAGGAAAAGGTTTAGGTACCAGTTGGTATGATGATGAAGGTTTCAGTATGTGAACTTCCATATGTTTTTATAATAATTTTATTTTTGGCTAACATATCTGAACATCTGTGGCTTGATTCAGTCATTAAGTCACACAAGAAAACCTCAAATTGCAAATGCGAACAAGGTTATTAGAAATCTTTCTTTCTCAATTTTCCATTCAGATTAACTTACACTCATGTCTCTCTAAATAATCAATGCTCACAAACGATGTACATCACATTCTAGACTCCCGAGCTACACGCACACCCAACAACGAACAATTGGAATCAGTTGGCTTGTACAGAAGCCAATCTGCAAGTACTAGATACAGTTACAAGGACGATGAAAATTCAGAGTCTGTAGCAGGCCAATCTCCCGAGCTCCAAGCCTGTCATGTCCACAGCCCACGCGAGTCTGTTATCAGGCACCCACAGGACGAGCACGCAGTGCAAGCCGACGGCGCGGAGGCTGCAGACGCCAGCAGCCTCGGCATCAGGACCGGCCAGAGGAGGATGTGCACGGCGGCGGCCACAGACCTTGGCTAGGGCACGGCAGACCGCATCGGGGCCGAAGAATGGCATCTCGCTTCCGGTGACCGCGAGCACGGACGCATGTTGCAGACTTGGAGCCGAGCTTGTCGCCGTCGCCGTCGCCGTGGGAAGAACTAGCAACCGCGTGTTTTAGAGATAAGACGAGGGCTCCGAAGTTATTCCATTCAGGGGCTAATTTGTAAAATAAACAGGGCAGACGTCGGCGTTTTAGTGCAAAATTTCATTCGATTGATCAGCCACACACAATTTAGATCGGCCAGAACTCTTTGGATGCACGGATGCTCAAAACTAGCGGATTCATAGGATACGACGCCATTAAATATTTAAATAAAAATTATTGAGTTATTTTTTTCACCCTCCATTAGCAGAATTAGCTGTTAGCAAACCATCCAAATTCCTGTGTATAAACCATCCAAATTTCCGTATATGCAATACACTGAGTTGGTTATTGCAGTTTGATGACTATTGTTTGAAGAGTGAACCTCGTGTGACCTGTCCTCTTGGATTTCATTAATTTAAGTAACTCAGATACTAATTATTTGAGCAGAGAGTGCATAAGGCTTAGGGCTCCTTTGGTTTGTAGGAATTTCATAGGATTTTCATAGGATAAGATTTGTATAGGAAAATTTCCTTTGAAGCCCTTTGGTTTGTAAGAATGGATTCCTATTCCTATGTAGGATAGGAATCAATCCTTCATATTTTAGAGGAAAAGAACATTAGCTAAGACTCAATGGAAAAATTCCTATCATATGCATCAAATGACATCTCTTTCTCTATAGGAATTGAGATGCATGTCGTTTCACTTCCTATAATTTTACTATTCCTATAACATTTCTATCTTATGAACCAAAGGAGGCCTCAGGTGGTTGGTGGCTTGAGGTTTGGTTGGAGAGGTCGTGGGTTTGAGCCCCACTGCGCAGCTCTTTTTTATCACTTATTAAAGACGGTGTGTTAATTATTTAAAATGTCAAAGGTATCATTATAAAATGTAAATGGATCGTTTTTTCAACTTATATCAGTATCGCGGGTTCATTACAATAAAAACTTAGGGGGTTTCCATAAAACGCCACGACGGATCAAGAATACCTATTTCTTTTATTAGTAGGTATAGATTAAAATGATAAGGATATCATTATAAAATGTAAATGAATCATTTTTTCAATTTATATCAGTATCGCGAGTTCATTAATTTTCGTAAAACGCCACGATGGACCAAGAATACCTATTTTTATTATTAGTATGTATAGATATAGATATAGATGGCAGATGGGTTGTATGTTGTTTTTCATAGATTTGAGGCTGACTTATACACCTACTACAGATTGACGCTATACTTTCCTAAAAAAGATTAACGCACACGCAACGCCGTGTGAACTTAGTCAATACACAAGAGCACTGACTGTTGGATGTCCATCCAACGGTCGTCGTGCTTTTTCGATCTCTGCTCTTTCTGCTCCAGCTACCCAAACAAGTGCCGGTGGGACTGCCTGCTCTCTCATCCTGCGGCCAGTTGTGCTGCCGCGCAGGCCTCACCGCCCCACCGTATTCCCATCGCTGGCCTAGCCATCCCTCTACTCGGCCACACCTGCTGTTATTCTCCGGTGACGGCAGACTAACCAGTAAACCCTCGTACTCCCCTCCGCGTGGGAAACAAGTGTCAAGTCTTCCCTGGCTCCGTGTCGTTCCCTTCCTAGGCCTCGCCGTCGTCCATCGCAATGATGCTCTCGGCGTGGCGTGGTCAACGTGGTCAACGAACGACATCCATCGGAAGTGGACTGTACGTGGAGGGGCTGACAGCTGGGTGCATGCCCGTGCGCAAGGAAATGCCTCTTTATTAAGTGTAAAATAATGATTCCTCCACCTGACAGCTGGCACCCACCAGAAGGGCCTCTGTATTTCGCGAAAAAACGTTCCCCCGCTGACAGGTCAGACCCACTAGCTATATCTTCGCACGCAAGGAAGTGCCTCCTTCTTATGCACAAAAAGAGATACCCCCTACTAGCTGGGACCCACCATAGTGGGAGGCTGACTTGTGGGCCTACTAAGTTGACGGGTACAGAGGGCTTTGTCACCTTAGTCAATATGAACGATTCTAGCTCCAGTGACCATACGATGTCCATCTAACGGCCGTAGTGCTTCTTAAATATCTGGTCTTATTGCTCAAGCCGCCCAAACCAGCGCCAGTCGTGCCGCGTGCTCCTGCCTCCCGTGGTCGGCTGTGATGTCGCAGAGGCCTCACCGTCCCCTACTACTCCCACCGCTGGCCAGGGCATCCCCCTACTCACCCACACCCCCTGTTATTTGGCGGCGACGGCAGCCTCACACCACAGCCAAACCAATGAACCCTCGTACTCCTCTCAGCGTGGGCTTCAACTTCCGTGTCTTCCCCGGCTCCGCATCGTCCCCTTCCTAGGCCTCTCCGTCGTCCACCGCCCTGGTGCGGCGCGGCGTGGTCAACGAACGACATCCATCGGAAGTGGACTGTACGTGGAGAGATTCCTCCACCTGACAGCTGGGACCCACCGGAAGGGCCTCTATATTTCGTGAACCCCCCTCCCCCACTGATAGCTCGGACCCACCAGCTATATCTTCCCACGCAAGGAAGTGTCTCCTTATTACGCACAAAAAAATGAATACTCCCCCTGCTAGCTGGGACCCACCATAGTGGGAGGCTGACTTGTGGGCCTACTAAGTTGACGCGGACGGAGTGCTTTGTCAACTTAGTCAATATGAACGTTTCTAGCTGTTGGGGAACGTAGTAATTTCAAAAAAAATTCCTACACACACGCAAGATCATGGTGATGCATAGCAACGAGAGGGGAGAGTGTGATCTACGTACCCTTGTAGATCGACAACGGAAGCGTTAGCACAACGTGGTTGATGTAGTCGTACGTCTTCACGGCCCGACCGATCAAGCACCGAAACTACGGCACCTCCGAGTTCTAGCACACGTTCAGCTTGATGACGATCCCCTGACTCCGGTCCAGCAAAGTGTCGGGAAGAGTTCCGTAAGCACGACGGCGTGGTGACGATCTTGATGTACTACTATCGCAGGGCTTCGCCTAAGCACCACTACAATATTATCGAGGACTATGGTGGAAGGGGGCACCGCACACGGCTAAGAATATGATCACGTGGATCAACTTGTGTCTCTAGGGGTGCTCCCTGCCTCCGTATATAAAGGTTCAAAGGGGGGGTGCGGCCGGCCAGGAGAGGGCGTGCCAGGAGGAGTCCTACTCCCTCCGGGAGTAGGATTCCCCCCTTTCCTAGTTGGAATAGGATTCGGGAGGGGGAAAGAGGAGAGAGAGAAGGAAAGGGGGCGCCGGCCCCCTCTCCTTGTCCTATTCGGACTAAGGGGGGGAGGGGCACGCGGCCCAGCCCTGGCCACCACTCCTCTCTTCCACTAAAGCCCACTAAGGCCCATATACCTCCCGGGGGGTTCCGGTAACCTCCCGGTACTCCGGTAAAATCCCGATTTCACCCGGAACACTTCTGATATCCAAATATAGGCTTCCAATATATCAATCTTTATGTCTCGACCATTTCGAGACTCTTCTTCATGTCCGTGATCACATCCGGGACTCCGAACAAACTTCGGTACATCAAAATGCATAAACTCATAATATAACTGTCATCGAAACCTTAAGCGTGCGGACCCTACGGGTTCGAGAACAATGTAGACATGACCGAGACACGTCTCCGGTAAATAACCAATAGCGGAACCTGGATGCTCATATTGGCTCCTACATATTCTACGAAGATCTTTTATCGGTCAGACCGCATAACAACATATGTTGTTCCCTTTGTCATCGGTATGTTACTTGCCCGAGATTCGATCGTCGGTATCTCAATACCTAGTTCAATCTCGTTACCGGCAAGTCTCTTTACTCGTTCCGTAATACATCATCTCACAACTAACTCATTAGTTGCAATGCTTGCAAGGCTTATGTAATGTGCATTATCGAGAGGGCCCAGAGATACCTCTCCGACAATCGGAGTGACAAATCCTAATCTCCAAATACGCCAACCCAACATGTACCTTTGGAGACACCTGTAGAGCACCTTTATAATCACCCATTTACGTTGTGACGTTTGGTAGCACACAGAGTGTTCCTCCGGCAAACGGGAGTTGCATAATCTCATAGTCATAGGAACATGTATAAGTCATGAAGAAAGCAATAGCAACATACTAAACGATCGGGTGCTAAGCTAATGGAATGGGTCATGTCAATCAGATCATTCACCTAATGATGTGATCCCGTTAATCAAATAACAACTCTTTGTCCATGGTTAGGAAACATAACCATCTTTGGTTAACGAGCTAGTCTAGTAGAGGCATACTAGTGACACTCTGTTTGTCTATGTATTCACACATGTATTATGTTTCCGGTTAATACAATTCTAGCATGAATAATAAACATTTATCATGATATAAGGAAATAAATAATAACTTTATTATTGCCTCTAGGGCATATTTCCTTCAGTCTCCCAGTTGCACTAGAGTCAATAATCTAGATTACACAGTAATGATTCTAACACCCATGGAGCCTTGGTACTGATCATGTTTTGCTCGTGGAAGAGGCTTAGTCAACGGGTCTGCTACATTCAGATCCGTATGTATCTTGCAAATCTCTATGTCTCACACCTGGACTAGATCCCAGATGGAATTGAAGCGTCTCTTGATGTGCTTGGTTCTCTTGTGAAATCTGGATTCCTTTGCCAAGGCAATTGCACCAGTATTGTCACAAAAGATTTTCATTGGACCCGATGCACTAGGTATGACACCTAGATCGGATATGAACTCCTTCATCTAGACTCCTTCATTCACTGCTTCCGAAGCAGCTATGTATTCCGCTTCACACGTAGATCCCGCCACGACGCTTTGTTTAGAACTGCACCAACTGACAGCTCCACCGCTTAATGTAAATACGTATCCGGTTTGTGATTTAGAATCGTCCGGATCAGTGTCAAAGCTCGCATCGACGTAACCAGTTACGATTAGCTCTTTGTCACCTCCATAAACGAGAAACATATCCTTAGTCCTTTTCAGGTATTTCAGGATGTTCTTGACCGCTGTCCAGTGATCCACTCCTGGATTACTTTGGTACCTCCCTGCTAGACTTATAGCAAGGCACACATCAGGTCTAGTACACATCATTGCATACATGATAGAGCCTATGGCTGAAGCATAGGGAACATCTTTCATTTTCTCTCTATCTTCTGCAGTGGTCGGGCATTAAGTCTGACTCAACTTCACACCTTGTAACACAGGCAAGAACCCTTTCTTTGCTTGATCCATTTTGAACTTCTTCTAAACTTTGTCAAGGTATGTGCTTTGTGAAAGTCCAATTAAGCGTCTTGATCTATCTCTATAGATCTTTATGCCTAATATGTAAGCAGCTTCACCGAGGTCTTTCATTGAAAAACTCTTATTCAAGTATCCCTTTATGCTATCCAGAAATTCTATATCATTTCCAATTAGTAATATGTCATCCACATATAATATCAGAAATGCTACAGATCTCCCACTCACTTTCTTGTAAATACAGGCTTCTCCAAAAGTCTGTATAAAACCAAATGCTTTGATCACACTATCAAAGCATTTATTCCAACTCCGAGAGGCTTGCACCAGTCCATAAATGGATCGCTAGAGCTTGCACACTTTGTTAGCTCCCTTTGGATCAACAAAACCTTCTGGTTGCATTATATACAACTCTTCTTCCAGAAATCCATTCAGGAATGCAGTTTTGACATCCATCTGCCAAATTTCATAATCATAAAATGCGGAAATTGCTAACATGATTCAGACAGACTTAAGCATCGCTACGGGTGAGAAGGTCTCATCGTAGTCAATCCCTTGAACTTGCCGAAAACCTTTTGCAACAAGTCGAGCTTTGTAGACAGTAATATTACCGTCAGCGTCAGTATTCTTCTTGAAGATCCATTTATTCTCAATTGCTTGCCGATCATTGGGCAAGTCAACCAAAGTCCATACTTTGTTCTCATACATGGATCCCATCTCAGATTTCATGGCTTCAAGCCATTTTTCGGAATCTGGGCTCACCATCGCTTCTTCATAGTTTGTAGGTTCATCATGATCTAGTAGCATGACTTCCAGAACAGGATTACCGTACCACTCTGGCGCGGATCTCACTCTGGTTGATCTACGAGGTTCAGTAGTATCTTGTTCTGAAGTTTCATGATCATTATCATTAGCTTCGTCACTAATTGGTGTAGGTGTCGCAGAAACAGGTTTCTGTGATGTACTACTTTCCAATAAGGGAGTAGGTACAGTTACCTCGTCAAGTCCTACTTTCCTCCCACTCACTTCTTTCGAGAGAAACTCCTCCTCCAGAAAGTTTCCGAATTTAGCAACAAAAGTCTTGCCTTCGGGTCTGTGATAGAAGGTGTATCCAATAGTTTCCTTTGGATATCCTATGAAGACACATTTCTCCGATTTGGGTTCGAGCTTATCAGGTTGAAGCTTTTTCACATAAGATTCGATCGTCGGTATCTCAATACCTAGTTCGATCTCGTTACCGGCAAGTCTCTTTACTCGTTCCGTAATACATCATCTCACAACTAACTCATTAGTTGCAATGCTTGCAAGGCTTATGTGATGTGCATTACCGAGAGGGCCCAGAGATACCTCTCCGACAATCGGAGTGACAAATCCTAATCTCGAAATACGCCAACCCAACATGTACCTTTGGAGACACCTGTAGAGCTCCTTTATAATCACCCATTTACGTTGTGACGTTTGGTAGCACACAAAGTGTTCCTCCGGCAAACGGGAGTTGCATAATCTCATAGTCATAGGAACATGTATAAGTCATGAAGAAAGCAATAGCAACATACTAAACGATCGAGTGCTAAGCTAATGGAATGGGTCATGTCAATCAGATCATTCACCTAATGATGTGATCCCGTTAATCAAATGACAACTCTTTGTCCATGGTTAGGAAACATAACCATCTTTGATTAACGAGCTAGTCTAGTAGAGGCATACTAGCGACACTCTGTTTGTCTATGTATTCACAAATGTATTATGTTTCTGGTTAATACAATTCTAGCATGAATAATAAACATTTATCATGATATAAGGAAATAAATAATAACTTTATTATTGCCTCTAGGGCATATTTCCTTCACTAGCTCCGGTGACCGTACGATGTCCATCCAACGGCCGTAGTGCTTCTTCAACATCTGGTCTTCTTGCTCCAGCCTCCCAAACCAGCGCCGGTCGTGCTGCCTACTCCTGTCTCCCGTGGCCGGCTGTGCTGCCACAGAGGCCTCACCGCCCCCTACTACTCCCACTGCTAGCCAGGCCTTGTGTCGACGTTAGCCTCACACTGCAGCCGAATGAGCGAACCCTCATACTCCTCTCCGCGTGGGCATCCACTGCCACATCTTCCCTGGCTCTGCGTCGTCCCCTTCCTAGCCCTCACCGTCGTCCACCGCCCTGGTGCTCTCGGCGCGGTGTGGTCAACATGGTCAAGGAACGACTTCCGTCGGAAGAGTACTGTACGTGTAGAGGCTGACAGCTAGGTCCATGGCCGCAACAAGGAAGTGTCTCCTTATTATGCGCAAAATAAGGATTCCTCCACCTGACAGCAGGGACCCACCGGACGGGCCACCGTATTTCGCTGTCAGGACCCCGATTCCAAGTCACATCGATCTAGCTGGCAACACCTCATATCACTTTGCGGCCTCACGCACGGTATCCCACGGGTGTCGCCTTACCATGGCCCAGGACCGTTTGCGCCTTTTAGCTCACGTATATGATAGTGTCGCTAGCATCCATATGACAGAGAACCCGGGCCGACATGGCTAGTCGTGAACCCAAAGCGGCACAGACCTATGGAGACAGGCATACATGAATCACATCGAACATGTCGGTCATCAGCGAGTGATTCCGGGCTGTAGCACTGGGCTAACAGGACTCCGGTGAAGCGGGCTGTAGCAGGCTAGGCAGGACTCCGGATATCACCGCGTGACATTTCCCCGAAGGGACAGACATAGGAACAAAGTGAAACACATGCCGGCCAGTCAAGTGTCCTGAACAGTAGTGCTGGGCTAGCAGGACTCCGGTGAACCGGGCTGTAGCGGACTACTATGGCTCGAGGAACACTAGACTACATTTCCCCATAAGAAAGGCTGCCAAGGATAAACAACTAGATTGTCGGATCCCACTCATACCAAGCATTTCAATCATACACACAATATGCCCGATATGAGTACATACAACATGGCATCACAACAAAACTCTACAACTCAAGTACTTTATTTAAAGGCTCCAGGGAGCCATACATAACATGTTCATATAGATAGGGGTCACATGACCCGACACTCAAGTCATACAAACATACAAGCACATGCGGAAGCAACTAGTCTGAGTACAGACTCTAGAAAGAAAGAAGGCTTCTCGAAGCCTGTCTATCTACATAGGGCCCTCCATGGCCAGGATCACCACCTGGGTGGCTAGTCACTCGTCGACGTCAAGATCTACGTAGAACCCATCGGAGGGGGCGGTGTTGTCGTCTGAAAACAGTAATTAAGCAAACATGAGTACAAAGGTACTCAGCAAGCCTTACATCAGAACCTACTAAACATGCTTATTCTCAAGAAGGTGGTGGGGTTAATTCAGCAAGCCAGCTTTGACTCTTGGCTAAGCTATCCTACGGAACTCCACCAGTAAAATAGTTTTCGCACACGAGTCCACTACTCACCAACACAATACTCCACCGGGGATCCTCCCTCGTCATCCTACGAGAGGGCCATCCTCGGTACTCACACTTATCCTGAGTCTTTTAGTAGTATCCATTAACTTGTCTATGAACTGTATAGGCAACCAAGTAGTCCTTTACCGCGGACGCGGCTATTCGAATAGTTTTATACCCTGTAGGGGTGTACTTCTTCATACACGCTTTCACCACTTACCGCCGTTTACACGACATGTACTCGGCAACCTTCAAGAGGAAGCCCAGCGAGGGTGTCAGCCACGGCCTACCTAACACTTAAGTCTCTAGTCCAGGTTTATCGCCTATCCAGGTTCCATCCGCAGGGAGTCCGGCCGAGGTTTCCACATACGGCCCCGAACGATGTGAACAGGGTCCCGAGACGCCAAACGGACGCCCGGCATACCCGGCCACGGTGTATCTACCGCAACATAGCCCACCCCTAGGGTCAGCGCTACGCACGGCCGCCAACACATAACCTACAAACACCAGAAACTATTTGCAACTCCTGGACAGAGTACTAGGGTGATTAAGAAGCCGAGAGGGTCCATTGGTTTCGGGCCCAAAGTACGGTAGTAACTGCATCTTAAACCACACATACAGATCTCAGTTCTTAGGGACGGCCTTAATGAAACAACCCACCATGTACTCCTACATGGCCTCTCATCGATACCTTTACCAAAACATGTTCAACACATCCCTCACATTACCGACATAAGCATTTCACTCTAGCCCATCACCCAAATGAACCAGACCTGACACAACTCTAAGCATAGCAGGCATAGCAAGGTAGGAATCACATACATGGCTCAATCAACTCCTACACATGCTAGTGGGTTTCATCTAGTTACTGTGGCAATGACAGGTCATGCAGAGGATAAGGGTTCAACTACCGTAGCACACAGCAGATTGAAACGCGTTGTCTTAATGCAGTAAACAAGAGCAGAAGCGAGAACATGGGTTGTATCGGAATGATCAATGGTTGCTTGCCTGATGGAGTGGTAGTGGGATACTTCCCTTCAGTTGGATACTCGTGAATATCCTAGGAGGCAGAACCTACCATGAAGAACACATCGGAACACAATCAACACATGACGATATGCAACAATATGATGCATGCTATGATATGGCAATATGAATGTGTCTTGGCCTAATGCAAGCTATAACAGAAAGGATTGAACTTATTTGAATCAAAGATTCAATTATTAGCTTATTAAACATGGCTTTAATGGTGCATTTCCTTATTCTGATTAAACATCAAGGTAAACTTGTTTTGTCATGCATGAAACCATTACAGATGGATAGATTGAATTTTTCTGATCATTTTTCATATATAAATCTTTGCATTTGGAGCTATGGTTGATTTTCTATGATTTTTAGAAGTTTTGACTATTTTCTGGAATTTCCTATATAAGAATAAATCCAGTAATTTAAATACTGCGTCAGCATTACGTTAGGGTGACATCGGTGGTCAACGGGGACGTCCAGGTCAAACCTGACTGGTGGGCCCCGCGTGTCAGTAGTTAATTAAGCTAATTATCTTTAGTTAAAACTAATCTGATTTAGTTAACAGAGGGGGCCCACTTGTCATTGACTCAGGGGAGTCAAACTGGGGTCAAACCCCTGGTCAGCGGGGCTAATCCCGCCGGCGTTGAGTCGCCGGCGAGGCCCGAGACGGTGGCGCGGCTCGGAAAACGCCCACAGGGCACGGGCGAGGCCGTTCTTGGGCTCGTTGGAGAGCTCTTACAGTCGGGCATCTAGTGGTGGTGGAGGCCGGGCCTATGGTGGCCGAAGACAACGATGGCGAGCTCCAAGGCGGCGGCCGGAGTTCGGCCATGTGCGGGGTTTGTGCTGCGGCGTGCAAACACGGAAACTGAGGCGCTAGCGAGGCACTACGCGATGCGGCAAGCACGTTGCATAGCACGGGATGACCAAATGGTCGCCGGAGCGATGCGGCGACGAGCTCGAGCGGAGACGAGCTTCGGCCATGGTGGAACTATGGCCTGGAGCGTGCAAATGTGTGGGAAAGAAGAGGGGGAAGGCGGTGGAGCTCACAGGGAGGTCGATGTGCAGCTCAGTGGGCACGGGGGCGACCGGAGCGAGGCGAATCGATGAACGGCGTCCGGCGGGTACCGAGGTTGAAGACAGCGTGATAGCAGCGATGCAGGGCCTCCGGCGAAGCGTGGCTCGGTGCGGAGGGCGAGGGCGTCGTGGCGGAGCGATTTGGCTTGTTGGAGGGGCGAGGGGGTAGCTCTGGCGTCGTCTACGGCGAACGGCGGCGAGGAACGCGCTCGGGCATCGCGGGAGAGAGTGAGGGAGACGAGGGGGAGAGTGAGCGAGGATGAGAGGGGGACGTGGGGGTCACGTGGCATCCCTAGACGTCTCCAGGACGTTGACAGAAGCAGGAGGTGGCCGGCGTGTGGCCGCGGGCGCCGGCCACGCGCTCCGCGTCCTTCTGGCGCGAGGAGGATGATGACTGGCAGGGCCAGTCGGCTGGGCCGAGCCAGGTGGGCTGGGCCAGCGCAGGTAAGGTCCGGGTAGCTTCCCTCTCTCTCTTTTTTTATTTGTTTCTGTTTTTCTATTTAACTGCAACTGTTGGGCTTTAATTAAAATACTAAAACATTCCAAAATCCTAAAAATAATTATGGGCTCTATTTAGATTATTTCGAACAACAAACATTTATTTCCAGAATTATTTGGGCATTTAAATTATTTTATAGCATTTAAATGCCCAAATTCAAATACTTATGATTTAATTCAATGACCTTCTGTTGACCTAGAAAAATGTGCACCAATTTTGCCAGAGGTTTTAACCCAAGACAAAGAGGGTGAACTTTTTAGAAGGGCATTTCAGGTTCATTGAAAATAATTTTAGTAAACCCTAGTTGTTTCCAGGGGGGTGTTGGGGGTTTCTCCCTTCCCCATTTCAAATTTAAGAGAAATTTAAATATGATGCACACTGTAATGCTTGAACTAGCTAGGGTGTGACAACTCACCCCCACTCAAAAGAATCTCGTCCCGAGATTTAGGATCCTCCGGGAAGAAGGTGGGGTACTCGAGTCGAAGACGATCCTCCCTTTCCCAAGTGGCTTCTTTCTCGGAATGGTGTGACCATTGAACCTTGAGAAACTTGATATTATGACGTTGAGTGGTACGCTCGGCTTGATCAAGGATACGAATGGGATATTCCCGATATGAGAGGTTATCTTGTAGATCAAGCGTTTCGTGGTCCACTCCACGGATGGGATCCGCGAAGCAACGCCTGAGTTGAGAAACGTGGAAGACATCATGAACTCTGGAAAGATGCGGAGGTAGTTCCAATTGGTAGGCAACTTCTCCTCGTTTGGCAAGAATGCGAAAGGGTCCAATGTAACGAGGAGCCAATTTACCTTTGATACTGAAACGATGGGTTCCCTTTAACGGGGTAACCCGAAGGTAAGCCTTCTCGTCGACTTCATAAGTCATAGGCTTATGTTTATGATCATATTGACTCTTTTGACGAGATTGGGCTGTTTTCAATTACTCACGAATAACGCGAACCTTCTCTTCTACTTCCTGAATCATATCCGGGCCAAAGAGTTGTCTTTCCCCGGTTTCTGACCAGTTAAGAGGCGTTCGACATTTTCGTCCATAGAGAACTTCGAAAGGAGCCTTGCCTAAGCTGGCTTGATAACTATTGTTATAAGCAAACTCCGTGAATGGAAGGCATTTCTCCCAACTCATTTCGAATGAGATGACAGAAGCTCGGAGCATATCTTCCAGAATTTGATTGACTCGTTCTACTTGACCACTTGATTGAGGATGGAAGGCGGTGCTAAAGGAGAGACGAGTTCCCATAGCATTTTGGAAACTTTCCCAAAACCGAGAGGTGAAGAGACTTCCACGGTCTGAGTTAATTTCCAATGGAACACAATGAAGAGACACTATTCGGGAGATGTATAAATCAGCTAGCTGGCTAGCGGTGATACTCTCACGAACAGGTAGGAAATGGGCTACTTCGGAAAGACGGTCGATCACGACGAAGATGGCATTATTCCCTCTCTTGGTCCTGGGAAACCCAGTGATGAAATCCATACTGATTTTATCCCATTTCCACTCGGGAATAGCCAAAGGTTGAAGGGTGCCAGCAGGCCGTTGATGCTCTGCTTTAACACGACGACAAACGTCGCAATTAGCAATGTATTGAGCGATTTCTCTCTTCATCCTAGTCCACCAAAACCTCTAGCGTAGGTCTCGATACATTTTAGTACTACCGGGATGAATGGTGAGAGGGGATTCATGAGCTTCCTTAAGGATCAGCCGCCTCAGGTTTCGTGCCTTTGGAACCACTAGGCGATTCCCAAAGTATACGACACCTTGATCATCAATGAAGAAACAATTTGCGACTCCTTTCTTAATGTTTCTCTTAATACGGGAGATTCCCGGATCTACCTTTTGTGCCTTGATGATCTGATCCGTAAGGGTAGGTTTCGCCACCAGGGTGGATAGGAATCCTCGAGGAACAATGTGAAGATTTAGCTTACGAAATTCCTCATGGAGAAATGGTTGACTTTGTTGTAACATCAGGTTGTTACAATAGGACTTACGGCTTAGCGCATCAGCCATGACATTGGCTTTGCCCGGGGTGTAAGTTATTCCTAAGTCGTAATCCGAGATCAACTCAACCCAACGTCTTTGCCTGAGATTCAAATCTGGTTGGGTGAAGATATATTTCAAACTTTGGTGATCGGTGAAGATCTCGCAACGATTACCGAGAAGGTAATGTCGCCAAGTTTTAAGTGCATGGACTACAGCTGCAAGCTCTAGATCATGTGTGGGATAATTTTCCTCATATGGGTGTAATTGCCGTGAAGCATAGGCAATTACCTGACGATCTTGCATGAGTATGCAACCTAGTCCTTGTCGCGAGGCGTCGCAATAGATAATAAAGTCCTTGGAGAAATCTGGTGGTACCAGTATGGGAGGAGATGTCAGGCGTCTTTTCAGTTCCTGAAAACTGAACTCGCACTGTGGAGTCCACTCGAACTTTTTATCTTTCTTGAGGAGTTCAGTTAGAGGTTTAGCAACCTTGGAGAAATTCTCGACGAAGCGGCGGCAATAGCTCGCTAAGCCAAGGAAGCTCCGAACTTGCTTAACTGTCTCAGGTGGAGTCCAATCAAGGACGGCTTGAACTCGCTCGGGATTAACAGCAATACCCTTACCAGAGATTACATGGCCTAGATAGGTCACTTCTGGCAACCAAAATTCACACTTGGAGAATTTGGCGTAAAGGTGATGCTCTCGAAGTTTCATCAATACCAGCCTTAGATGTTCGGCATGTTCCTCTTCATTCTTGGAGTAGATGAGTATGTCATCGAGGTATACTACGACAAATTTGTCCAAGTACTCCAGGAAAACCGAGTTCATTAACCGGGAGAAGGTGGCTGGGGCATTGGTTAAACCAAAGGACATCACGGTGTACTCGTATTGGCCATAACGAGTAACAAAGGCCGTTTTGGGAATGTCCCCGTTTCTGATTTTGATTTGATGGTAGCCCAACCTCCGATCCATCTTGGAAAAGACTAAGGATCCAGCGAGCTGATCATACAGATCGTTGATCCTGGGAAGCGGATATTTGTTCTTGATGGTGACCAAATTGACAGGTCAGTAATCCACAACCATTCGATCCGTTCCATCCTTCTTCTTAACGAAGAGGACGGGGCAAGCCCAAGGAGAGGAACTAGGATGGATGAAACCCTTTTTCAAGGACTCATCAAGTTGGTTCTTAAGCTCGGCTAGTTCTAAGGGTGCCATCTTGTAGGGTCTTCTAGAAATTGGAACGGTTCCTGGAACAAGGTCTATCACAAACTCAACATCCCTGTCAGGTGGAACACCTGGCAGTTCTTCTGGAAAGACATCCGGAAAGTCTCGGACTACCGGAACATCCTCAAGGTCTGGAAGGGGGTTGGCATTTAAGGAGTAAAACTGGCGCTTGGCCACTCGAGTTAAGACATTGACTGTCTTTCCTGATGGGTGAGTAAGCTGAACGGTTCTAGTGGCACAGTCGATCTTAGCATAATGAGCTGACATCCAGTCCATACCCAAGATGATGTTTATGTCCGAGGACTTGAGAGCTATTAAGGATGCAAGGAAGACAAGTCTATCGACAAGAATTTCGTTCCCATGGCTTACTCTAGAAGTTTGCCATCTAGAGCCAGGAGTTTGAATTTCCATGGTAGAGGGCATGTCACAGAATGTCGTGTTGTGCAATCGAGCATAGTTCTCGGATATGAATGAATGATATGCTCCAGTATCGAAAAGAACAGATGCCGGATGGCAGTTAACAAGGAGCATACCAAGGACGACGTTGGGATCCTCATGAGCCTCCTCGGCTGAAACATAGTTGACATGGCCACGGGCAGTGGTGACCGGCTTGGCGTAGAATGTCTTTCCCGCGGGCTTACCACGGCCAACAGACTTTCCAGTCTGAATGAGGTTGTTGTTCTGGGGACACTCTTGACTATAGTGACCCGGCTCTCCACACTTAAAGCATGTCACCACATTGGGGCGTGGAGCAGCATTAGCAGCGGGGCCACCATAGGGCTTGGGCGGTGCAAATTGCTGGTTGGGACGAGGCGCCTCAAAGGATGGCCTCGGGATGAACCTGGGTGGCAGTGCCGTGCTTGGAATCCACACCTGGCGCTTCTGAGTTCCAGAGCCGGATGAAGAGCCAAAATCACGGGAGTGCTTGCGTGAAGCGTCATAATCAGTCTGGCCCGTCTCAGGACTGATGGCTTTATTGACCAACTTCTGAAAGGAGGTGCACTCGTGTAGACGAAGATTGCGGCGAAGCTCAGGGCTAAGTCCCTTGCGGAACCTTGCCTGCTTCTTAGCGTCAGTAGATACCTCTTCAGGGGCATAGCGTGCCAGATTCCCAAATTCACGACTATATGCATCCATAGTCAGTCTTCCTTGGGTGAAGTTGCAGAACTCCTCCCTCTTGCGATCCATGAGACCTTCCAGAATGTGATGCTCACACAAAGCCTCACTGAATTCAGCCCAAGTAGTGATTTGGCCGACCGGGCGCATAGCTTCGAAGTTTTCCCACCAAAGGCTAGTAGGGCCTTCGAGGTGATAGGCAGCATAGGTAACCTTGTCGGCTTCGGCTACGTTGGCAGAACGTAGCTTGTGGGTAATGCTGCGAAGCCAGTCATCCGCGTCGAGGGGTTCGACGGAATGGTTAAACTTTGGTGGGTACAGCTTGATAAAGTCATTGATCGACACCAAGTCGTTTCGCGGGTGGCGTGCAGTGTTCTGCTCAATCCGCTCTAGCAGGCGGTTAGTCTCACGCTTGTTTCTTTCCGCCTCCAGCATTACTTCGGCCAGAGAAGGCGGGTGAGGTAGATTTTCACCCCTAGCTGCACTGGCTTCCCCCTGCTCCGAGGCAGCAGGGTTGCTGCGGGTGTTGACCATCCTAGGAGAAAACAAGACAATGGTTTAGATAAGGATGGCTCAAACTTAGCAAGGAAGTGCAGAATGTAATGGATAACACGGAATGCAGAGATGTTCATCCGTATGTCATGGTAATATAAAACTGCCATATATATACCAACGGTCATACACATCATACATAGTTTAGTACAAGCCTAGGCTACAGTACAACTATGATGAAAGACATTACATCTCATCGGAGGCATTCCAAGCTCCTATACATTATTTGTCTACACCTCCGGAATTGACTACACACTAAGTTGTATTCCACAAGTCACGCAAGACAGTGGAGATACAACTACTACAATACTAGTGGTACTACTACTAACTCAGACAACTCCGTAGTAGTCCTCATAGAAGTCACCTCCGTAGCCTGGAAGTTCAACGTGACCATCCGGGAACAGACGGTCCTGAGGAGCCTGTGGACCAAAGGGGCTAGGATGAGGTCTTGGACCAACAAATGGTGGCCTGCGGGGACCACGGGGTGGGGTGATGCCTCCCACATCACGCCAATCCACCATGTCTGGCAGAGCTGATCTCACAGGATACAGATCCCTTGTATCCATACATCCAGCTTGCACCACAGGTGCAAACCGAGTCAATGTGGCCCAATGATCAGCACGGGTATTGAAAAGCTCCAGCCTCAAGGCCCGATTCTCTCGGTCCTTATCTTCAAGCATCTCAGTAGTGGTACGAGTTAATGAGTCCTCCTGAGTGGAGTCAGCATAGATAGCCTGAAGATACCCCTGCGCTCTCGGAAGTGAAGCTGGCATGTAACGGAAGTCGATGTTCCGAAGCAGGCCAGTCCGGACTCGCATAATGGTCATCATGGAATAGGCAGCATCCTGCACAGCCATCTCAACAGTAACCCCGAGTCCATAGGAACAGTGAAGGGGCTCGATAGATTCAGGATAAGAAGGAAATATCCTGATGGTGCAGAAATATTGGCTTTGATTAAAGTCGCAGAATTGCTCTTCAATGGTGTATTCGGGATACCAACGGTAACCCGTCTCGATCATTACCCGGCCTAACATAGTAGTATGACCGGGCACGTCGAGGCACCGGGTCAGGTGAACCACTTGGTTTTGAACACGACTGGCCATCTGAAAGCACAACCACAATGCAAAGACATCAGAATTTCTAGGGAAAATTGGACAGCATAACAGCTGTAACTGCTCAGAAAAAGATTTGAGACATCCACAACAGTTCGCAATACCACTCAACAACATCATATCAAGGTTCTGATCCAATTAGCAACATACAAAGAATAGTAGAAACTGAACTGGTACTTGTAACAACAATCCTATAAGCTACTACGGATTAGTAACACGTGAACCTGATAGAAGAAGAGAGCCTAGTCCTTAACCCACGTTGAATGAGAAGAGAATGACTCAGATCAGAGGCATAGGGTAAAGGAGTAAAAGAGCCTTACGTTCCCTCCCACAATCAATTCCCCTACATATAACTAAAGCATTTCTAGACTCAACATCGACCAGCTTGGCTCAACGAACCTACAGGCAGTCCGGCTGTGATACCAACGCTGTCAGGACCCCGATTCCAAGTCACATCGATCTAGCCGGTAACACCTCATATCACTTTGCGGCCTCACGCACGGTATCCCACGGGTGTCGCCTTACCATGGCCCGGGACCGTTTGCGCCTTTTGGCTCACGTATATGATAGTGTCGCTAGCATCCATATGACAGAGAACCCGAGCCGACATGGCTAGTCGTGAACCCAAAGCGGCACAGACCTATGGAGACAGGCATACATGAATCACATCGAACATGCCGGTCATCAGCGAGTGATTCTGGGCTGTAGCACTGGGCTAACAGGACTCTGGTGAGCCGGGCTGTAGCAGGCTAGGCAGGACTCCGGATATCACCGCGTGACATTTCCCCGAAGGGACAGACATAGGAACGAAGTGAAACACATGCCGGCTAGTCAAGTGTCCTGAATAGTAGTGCTGGGCTAGCAGGACTCCGGTTAACCGGGCTGTAGCGGACTACTATGGCTCGAGGAACACTAGACTACATTTCCCCATAAGAAAGGCTGCCAAGGATAAACAACTAGATTGTCGGATCCCACTCATACCAAGTATTTCAATCATACACACAATATGCCCGATATGAGTACATACAACATGGCATCACAACAAAACTCTACAACTCAAGTACTTTATTTAAAGGCTCCAGGGAGCCATACATAACATGTTCATACAGATAGGGGTCACATGACCCGACACTCAAGTCATACAAACATACAAGCACATGCGGAAGCAACTAGTCTGAGTACAGACTCTAGAAAGAAAGAAGGCTTCTCGAATCCTGTCTATCTACATAGGGCCCTCCATGGCCAGGATCACCACCTGGGTGGCTAGTCACTCGTCGACATCAAGGTCTACGTAGAACCCATCGGAGGGGGCGGTGTTGTCGTCTGAAAACAGTAATTAAGCAAACATGAGTATAAAGGTACTTAGCAAGCCTTACATCAGAACCTACTAAACATGCTTATTCTCAAGAAGGTGGTGGGGTTAATGCAGCAAGCCAGCTTTGATTCTTGGCTAAGCTATCCTACGGAACTCCACCAGTAAAATAGTTTTCGCACACGAGTCCACTACTCACCAACACAATACTCCACCGGGGATCCTCCCTCGTCATCCTACGAGAGGGCCATCCTCGGTACTCACACTTATCCTGAGTCTTTTAGTAGTATCCATTAACTTGTCTATGAACTATATAGGCAACCAAGTAGTCCTTTACCGCGGACGCGGCTATTCGAATAGTTTTATACCCTGCAGGGGTGTACTTCTTCATACACGCTTTCACCACTTACCGCCATTTACACGACATGTACTCGGCAACCTTCAAGCGGAAGCCCAGCGAGGGTGTCGGCCATGGCCTACCTAACACTTAAGTATCTAGTCCAGGTTTATCGCCTATCCAGGTTCCATCCGCAGGGAGTCCGGCCGAGGTTTCCACATACAGCCCCGAACGATGTGAACAGGGTCCCGAGACGCCAAACGGGCGCCCGGCATACCCGGCCACGGTGTATCTACCGCAACATAGCCCACCCCTAGGGTCAGTGCTACGCACGGCCGCCAACACATAACCTACAAACACCGGAAACTATTTGCAACTCCTGGACAGAGTACTAGGGTGATTAAGAAGCCGAGAGGGTCCATTGGTTTCGGGTCCAAAGTACGGTAGTAACTGCATCTTAAATCACACATAAGATCTCAGTTCTTAGGGACGGCCTTAATGAAACAACCCACCATGTATTCCTACATGGCCTCTCATCGATACCTTTACCAAAACATGTTCAACACATCCCTCACATTACCGACATAAGCATTTCACTCTAGCCCATCACCCAGATGAACCAGACCTGACACAACTCTAAGCATAGCAGGCATAGCAAGGTAGGAATCACATACATGGCTCAATCAACTCCTACACATGCTAGTGGGTTTCATCTAGTTACTGTGGCAATGACAGGTCATGCAGAGGATAAGGGTTCAACTACCGTAGCACACAGCGGATTGAAACGCGTTGTCTTAATGCAGTAAACAAGAGCAGAAGCGAGAACATGGGTTGTATCGGAATGATCAATGGTTCCTTGCCTGATGGAGTGGTAGTGGGATACTACCCTTCAGTTGGATACTCGTGAATATCCTCGGAGGCAGAACCTACCACGAAGAACACATCGGAACACAATCAACACATGACGATATGCAACAATATGATGCATGCTATGATATGGCAATATGAATGTGTCTTGGCCTAATGCAAGCTATAACAGAAAGGATTGAACTTATTTGAACCAAAGATTCAATTATTAGCTTATTAAACATGGCTTTAATGCTGCATTTCCTTATTCTGCTTAAACAGCAAGGTAAACTTGTTTTGTCATGCATGAAACCATTACAGATGGATAGATTGAATTTTTCTGATCATTTTTCATATATAAATCTTTGCATTTGGAGCTATGGTTGATTTTCTATGATTTTTAGAAGTTTTGACTATTTTCTGGAATTTCCTGTATAAGAATAAATCCAGTAATTTAATTACTGCGTCAGCATTACGTCAGGGTGATGTCGGTGGTCAACGGGGACGTCCAGGTCAAACCTGACTGGTGGGTCCCGCGTGTCAGTAGTTAATTAAGCTAATTATCTTTAGTTAAAACTAATCTGATTTAGTTAACAGAGGGGGCCCACTTGTCATTAACTTAGGGGAGTCAAACTGGGGTCAAACCCCTGGTCAGCGGGGCTAATCCCGCCGGCGTTGAGTCGCCGGCGAGGCCCGAGACGGTGGCGCGGCTCGGAAAACGCCCACAGGGCACGGGCGAGGCCGTTCTTGGGCTCGTTAGAGAGCTCTTGCAGTCGCGCATCTAGTGGTGGTGGAGGCCGGGCCTATGGTGGCCGGAGACAACGACGGCGAGCTCCAAGGCGGCGGCCGGAGTTCGGCCATGTGCGGGGTTTGGGCTGCGGCATGCAAACACGGAAACTGAGGCGCTAGCGAGGCACTACGCGATGCGGCAAGCACGTTGCATAGCACGGGATGACCAAATGGTCGCCGGAGCGATGCGGCGACGAGCTCGAGCGGAGACGAGCTTCGGCCATGGTGGAACTATGGCCTGGAGCGTGCAAATGCGTGGGAAAGAAGAGGGGGAAGGCGGCGGAGCTCACAGGGAGGTCGATGTGCAGCTCAGTGGGCTCGGGGGCGACCGGAGCGAGGCGAATCGATGAACGGCGTCCGGCGGGTACCGAGGTTGAAGACAGCATGATAGCAGCGATGCAGGGCCTCCGGCGAAGCGTGGCTCGGTGCGGAGGGCGAGGGCGTCGTGGCGGAGCGATTTGGCTTGTCGGAGGGGCGAGGGGGTGGCTTTGGCGTCGTCTACGGCGAACGGCGGTGAGGAACGCGCTCGGGCATCGCGGGAGAGAGTGAGGGAGACGAGGGGGAGAGTGAGCGAGGATGAGAGGGGGACGTGGGGGTCGCGTGGCATCCCTGGACGTCTCCAGGACGTCGGCAGAAGCAGGAGGTGGCCGGCGTGTGGCCGCGGGCGCCGGCCACGCGCTCCGCGTCCTTCTGGCGCGAGGAGGACGATGACTGGCAGGGCCAGTCGGCTGGGCCGAGCCAGGTGGGCTGGGCCAGCACAGGTAAGGCCTAGGTAGCTTCCCTCTCTCTCTTTTTTTATTTGTTTCTGTTTTTCTATTTAACTGCAACTGTTGGGCTTTAATTAAAATACTAAAACGTTTCCAAAAATCCTGAAAATAATTGTGGGTTCTGTTTAGATTATTTCCAACAGCAAACATTTATTTCTAGAATTATTTGGGCATTTAAATTATTTTATAGCATTTAAATGCCCAAATTCAAATACTTATGATTTAATTCAATGACCTTCTATTGACCTAGAAAAATGTGCACCAATTTTGCCAGAGGTTTTAACCCAAGACAAAGAGGGTGAACTTTTTAGAAGGGCATTTCAGGTTCATTGAAAATAATTTTAGTAAACCCTAGTTGTTTCCAGGGGGTGTTGGGGGTTTCTGCCTTCCCCATTTCAAATTTAAGAGAAATTTAAACATGATGCGCACTCTAATGCTTGAACTAGCTAGGGTGTGAGATTCGCGAAAAAAAGTTTCCCCTTGACTGTTGAGACCCACCAGCTACATCTTCGCACGCAAGGAAGTGGCTAACAGTCGGGACCCACCTGGCTGAAGCGTACGCAGCGTTGTCATTCTGGTCGCGAACGTGTACGTACATACGATCGGTCGGTCTGCAGGCTGCAGCGATGAACCATGGCCGTGTAAGGAAGGGCACGTGTCGTAGTATAGGCGCGCACGTGTCGTAGTAGAGGCGCGCACGTAGCATGTCACGCAGTCCCGTTAATATCGTGTACACGTACGTATAGTCAGGGTGCAAGAAAGTAAATACAGTCACGTGCGTACATACGGGCAGGGTCCCGAACGCCTACTCGCGCATACGTACGGCCAAGGCTCGTGTACATGGCTGGGTCGGAACGGAGAAACTGTGTCGTCGTGTTCATTGGGAGCCAACCGGCTTGGACGGAACAGCCGATCGAAACGAGGCCTGGCGTACTGCAGAACGGAGGAAATAGCCTTGTGTTCGACCGAACACGGTCGAAACGGGATCCTGTTCATCGGGAGGGGTCTGGCGTACCGCAAAACGGAGGAAACGGACTTCTCTTGGACCTCCTACGGTCGAAACGGGGTACTTCTGATCAGGAGGGGTGTGGCGTACCGCAAAACGGAGGAAACGGACTTGTGTTGGAGCGCTACGGTCTAAACGGGGGTCCTGTTCATCGGGAGGGGTGTGGCGTATCGCAAAACGGGACTCCACGGGATACTGTTCATCTCCACCGTCGACTGCCTCCACGGGCTACTGTTCATCCACCGTCGACCTCCTCCAGCCTCCACCTACGACTGTTCATCCACGGGCTCCTGTTCATTCAGCCTCCACCGCTCCTCCACCGGCTACTGTTCAACCAGCCCTCTCCATGGGGTCCTATTCAACCACCCCTCCACGGGCTACTGTTCATCCAGCTCTCCACCAGCTACTGTTCAACCAGCCCTCCACCGGCTACTATTCATACAGCCCTCCACCGGCTACTGTTCATCCAGCGGCAATGGCCTCTACTACCACGGGGTCCTGTTCATCCACCCCCACTGGGAACTATTCATCCAACCCCCCTCCCCCAACAACGCTCACTGTTCATCAAGAGGCAGCATCAATGGGCTTCAATTAGCAGCAGTAGCGAAGGAATCACTCAGGTTCAGTTAACAGCAAGGGATTGATCGGGGTTCAGTAACATAGCTAGTGCAATCGCTCGGGTTCAGTTAGAGCCCACGCCTTGCTCGGGTTCAGTTAGAGCGCAACGCCTCGCACATACTCGCGTACGTGTACGAGAGAAACACGCAAACCTCCGTGCATCGCTCGGCCCTGACCACCCACTGTAACCGGGAACTCCCCGATATTTTCCTCGCCCTCGCTTCTACCATGGTTTTTTCCGTCATGCACGGCCCAAAGAATGTCATGCAGCTGCGTCTCCGGCCTGCCCAGGACGAAAAGCCCATTTTCTATCATGATTTTTTGTCATAGAAGTAGGAGCCCACCACATCTATGATGATACCAGGTTTTGTCACAATTATCGTCATAGAAGCTCATAAGCATGACAGGAAAAAAATTCGTTCGGCCCAAAATGTCACGGATGTGTCTTTTTTTGTAGTGATCGTAGTCGTCGAGTCCTGTGGGTTCACGCCTTCTTGATCCGTAAATGGACTGAGGCGGCGCCCTATTTGCCTCTATCCGACATCGAACATCCTGAGGGTCTAGGTAGTCCACAGGGTCCCTGCCATGATGATGTGGAGCTGGTTGGGTGTGGAAATTTTCTTGCGTTGGCCTATCACGCCCTCGAGGGGGTCGGTCAGGCACGTCGACGGTTAGTTCATCATCAAACTCAGGAAGCAGACGCCTGCATGGGTAAGATTTAGGCACACTGTGTTGTTGTTCTTCGAGATCTTGTTCAGCCGATCAAGAGTATTTTGACCCACTTGTCGTTTGGTGCATCCTCGTTGGCCTGCAGCTGTTGTTGCTTCCGTTTCATGCTTCGGGCGGTTGCTATGAGGCGCCACCGGGAGCGTTCTTTCCCGACAGGGTCTTCGGGACTATGAAGTCATCGGTACCGAGGCTCACATCTTCCTCAGATTCCAGTATATAATTGTCGTCGGCCCCTTCAAAGAGGTCATCGGGATTTGAGTCCCCGGGGATTCCTTCTGGGCTGGCGTGACATTCTGGGATAGCTTGAGGATCCTCCCCTGGGTCATCAGCGTCGTCAGCTGCTGGCCGCCGTTATCGGTGTGGCGTTATTCCCGCTGGGTTCCCCGTTAGTGCCCCTTCTGCGTCTTCGCCAAGGTCTTGGAGGGGAGTTGGGAGTATCGATCATGTATACATCGTAAGTAGATGTTGCTTTCCACCTGCCGGTGTTTATCGGGGGTGAAGTGCTCTCTATAGGGCCGTCGACATCGTCATCCATGTTAGTGGCCTCGTCATAGTCTAACACATCGGTTAAGTCGTCGATGGTGGCGACTAGATGGGTGATGGGTGGGACGTAAATTTCCCGATCGTCGGCTTTAAGTCTAATCTTATCATACACTGAGGTCTTGCCGTCCAAGATTGACAAGCTCTGGATTCGGTCAAGCATCTCATTCAAGTGAGATAACTCCTCGGGATTCATGGCCTAGTCGTAGGCCAGGTTGACTTGGAGCAGTTTCGGCGGCACGCTTGATGTGTTTTCGGCCATGGAAAGGGCCAAAGTGGATTCTAGATCCGTTGCCAGGATCGGCTCTAAACCCGACGCCATATCCAAAGCTGAACTCTAATCAATGTCAGAGTTGGGCGCTGAGATGGGGCTGTCCGAGGCGGGGAAGGGTAACTCCTCCGCGTTTCTGGCTGTGTTGAAGAGCTTGATATGTCATCCTCAAGGGAGATCGATTCCGAGGTTAAGCCCCCGGTGTTTACCAAACCCTCAATCCGGCCAGGTGTCCAGCCTGACAGAACGAGCTCGCCGCAAGAGTTCGTGATGTACTCCTAGCCTTTGAAAGTCACAATCTGGTCGGGGTGTACTTTTTGATAGTGACCAGATGGCCTGTCGATTCACCATAGAAAATCATGTTGCTGAACACAAAAGGCTAGTCGAGAATGTAAATGTCCCTGCAATTAGCACAAAAGTTACCCCGCAGATAAGCCATCAATCCTTTGTTGATCTCACATCAGAGCTCTCAATGAAAGCACTAGTGTCGGTGTAAAAACCAGTAAACCTCGGGGTAGGGGTCCTGAGCTGTGGATCTCGGATGGATGGTAACAAGAACAAGGGAGATAGTGTTTACCCAGGTTCGGGCCCTCTTCATGGAGGTAAAACCCTACGTCCTGCTCTTGTTTATATTGGTGGAGATGTATCGAGTACAAGCTTGATCTACCTCGAGATCATAAGATGTGTTCTAACCCTAGGGCTAGGTGAATGTAATTGTGTTGAAGTCCCCTCTATGGGCTAAACCCCTTGGCTTATATACACGCTAGGTAGGGCATCTAGGGTTACAAGGTCGGTATATAGGCTTGGAGACGGCAGGAGAAATCTTGGAGTATACGTCAAGTCTTCGATAGATGTAATCTTGATCACATCCCCCGCATGTAGCTTCTGGAGTCCATCTTGAGGCGGAATGAGGGCCCACTGGCCCGGCCCGAGGACCACGGGCCCGACTAGGTTAGTACCCCCTAGTCAAGGACACTGTCACCAGGTGTAGTACTTAAATTTTTTTAAGTAATAAAGCACCCCTTTTTGAAAAATATGGTAGTTTTCTGCTATTTAGGGCATCCCCAACGCCGACCCGTAAACCTCCCGCAACTGTCCGGACCGGGCTGTCCGGACCATGAAAGCAATACACCACACCCCTGTATCAGTCAGCGCAGTGGTCCAGACGTGATTTCTCTTGCAAACCGGGGATAAAGTGGGGTAGGTTTGCGGGAGTCCGAACCGATCCCAAGCCCATTTCTGACCACCCTGGCCCACCAAAAAACCCTCAACCCTCCCGTGCATTTTCGGTTAGCGCCGCTTCAGAGCGTCAGTGCCCGCATTCATGCCCGCCCAGAGCGGACATAAACGCTCACTGGCGCCGGCCGAGAGAGTGCCACCCGCGCCGCTTCTCGGTGCAGGCAACTGCCGCGTGTTCAAACGACATGATGGCCACCCGTCCATCCATCTGCCGCCCACATTAATGGCATGCGGTTTCCGAGGCGTCTCCTCCAGTGCCACCTATCCGTCCGTCTGCCGCCCACCGGTGCTATATAAATCATTGCCCCAGTACCCCGGCCATAGCCACACTCATCCCTCTCCACACCACTCCCCGCCATGGATCCCTCCATGGCCAAAGCTCTCTGGGACGGGCTGACGCCGGAGCAGAAGAACGCCATGGCAGTCCGCCAGAGGATGTGCAAATGGAGGACGTCTTCGATGACGAGCCAGCGCCACCCTCCTCTTACTCCATGGCACCCTCCTCTTACTCCGCGGCATCGTCCTCCTCTGCTCCACTCTCGTCGGTGCATTGCACCCTGACCATCGCCGAGACTCGTGCCCATTATATGGACATGGTGCGGGAGGAGTGGGAAGAGCAGTTCCGGGAGGCGCAGGACGACGCCAACTATAACCACGGCCTCCTCTAGGAGCACCTGGAGGCGGAGGAGCAGGTCGCTGCCGGCAGGACAATCATGTTGGATGCGGACCCGGTGGAGCAGGAGGCGCTGCTCGAGTCTGACCGCTCCGCCCGCTAGATCCGCCTCGCCCACTGGCGGTACCGACAGCGAGTGGCGGAGGTAATAGCTGCCGGCAAGGAGCATGAGGACGATGCTGGCGAGGCGTTGTTCGGCGACACCGACGACATGGAGGGCGCGACATAGCGCCACGACCATGAAGAAGCCAGCACGTCCGCGGGCACCGCTAGCAGCGAGGAAGAGTAGTGCACGGTAGGTCGCCGCCGCTCGTGTCCCAGGAAGGCCACCGCTCCTCCCCTCCCATCGACGCCAATCTTGGTGGGCTCAACATCTTCGGTTGATTAGTTGCTTAGCAGTGACATGGAGGCGGACAGTTTCAGTTCCTCCGGAGGCGAAGGTCATGGAGGCGGAGCTGGAAAAAGTGAAGCTCCCGTTCTCTTGGTTCATGGCCGGAGACGAGGACTCGACGTCGACGACCATTTTGATTAGCCCGCCTAGGACCGCTTTCATGTATTTTTAATGAAATCCATCATGTTTATATGAAATCCGGGATGTTTATATAAAATCAGGCCGTGTTTATATGAAATCTGCACTTGTTTGCAGGAATTTCCCCTGGTCGGTCTGAGTTGTTATGAAAATGTATGTGGCTAGGGATGGCTGCCTCCCGCATCCATGTCCCAAACAGATGCAAAAGGTTTTTTGAGGGTTGCCGTTGGAGATCCCCTTACTCGTTAGGAGGAAGCGAGAAAAAGCGACTCACGGGTGGGTGAGGTTCAATGGGATACAATAGAGTTGTCGGGCCGTTCGGCCGGCGTAGTGGCAGGGTTGCCCGAGGCGGCCAAGGGAGCGGCAGCGGCGGCATAAGAGCATCTCCACTCCCTCCCCCCAAAGCTCCCCGCAAGCCCCTTTTTTATCGCCGGTTCGAAAAAACCGGCCTAGTCGTGCCCACAAAAGCCCAATTTTCACCGGTTAGGGCAGAAATTGGCGCCGGTGGATCCAAGCCGAACCCGGCGCGCTGGGGGCGCCCGGAGGTGCCGGGGGAAACATTTTTGGCACGAAAGCCTAATGGACCCGTTGAGTCAGTGACTGGGCGATGCCGAGAATGTTCGTCATCCTCATCGCCTCAGTTTCCCACGGGAATCAATGCGAAGGCTGCCACCAGTCAGCCTTCCATTGATTCACGGACAGCGCAATGAAGGTGCGCCACCACCGCGCGTCCTGCCCCCTCCAGCCACGCGTCCACACTGTTGCCGCCTGCTCGCCGCTATAAAAGCCACCCTCCCTCACCGTCGGCCGCACACTTGCTTGCCACAACCTCTCTCTCTCTCTCACCGCCAACGCCCCTCTCTTCTTCGCCGCTGACGCCCTCTCTCTCCCCTTCTCAAGACGCGAGCATGGTCGAGCGCTTCCCCGAAGACAGAGCGGCGGCCAACGGCTTTGGCCGCCGCCACCAACAAGAGGCGGAGGCTCACCTCCTCTACGAGGCGGACTACCCGGCGCCGCCCAACATGCGACGGTCGGGCTCGTGGAGGCTCAGCGCCGATAGGGTCTGATACGTCTCCAACGTATCTATGATTTATGAAGTATTCATGCCGTTATATTGTCATTCTTGAATGTTTTGCAATCATTTTATAGCAACTTTATATAATTTTTTGGGACTAATCTATTGACCCAGTGCCCAGTGCTAGTTGTTGTTTTCTGCTTGTTTTTTACATCACGAGAAATCAATATCAAACGATGTCCAAACACCGTGAATTTTTTTGGAGAATTTTTATGGACCAGAACAACCAGGATGGGCCAGAGCGGCACCTGGGGGTGCCCCGAGGGGGGCACAATCCACCAGGGCGCGCCTGGGGGCCCAGGCACGCCCAGGTGGGTTGTGCCCACCTCGGTAGCCTCCCACACCCCCTCTTTACCCTATAAATTCACAAAAATTCCAAGAACCCTCGGGGTTAACCTAGATCAGAAGTTCTGCGTCGCAAAGCTCTGTAGCCATCGAAAACCAATCTAGACCCTTTCCGGCACCCTGCCGGAGGGGGGAATCATCTCCAGTGGCCATCTTCATCATCCCGGCGGCCACCACGATAAGAAGGGAGTAGTCCACCTCGGGGCTGAGGGTTTGTACCAGTAGCTATGTGTTCAATCTCTTTCTCTCTCTCGTGTTATTGAGATGTCACGATCTTGATGTATCGCGAGCTTTGTTAATAGTCGGATCATATGGTGTTTCCCCCCCCTCTATCTTGTTGTGATGAATTAAGTTTTTCCCTTTGAGATTTCGTTGTTATCGGATGGAATACTTTTATGGATTTGAGAACACTTGATAGATGCCTTGCAATTGAATACTCATGGTGACAATGGGGTATCGTATTGATTCACTTGATATATTTTTTGGCACTCAACTCGCGGATTCCCGAGGAGACATTGGGGTAATCTATGCATAGGGGTTGATGCACGTTCTTGTCTTTGTTTCTCCGGTAGAAATCTTGGGGCACTCTTTGAAGTTCTTTGTGTTGGATTGAGTATTATTAATATGAATTTGCTTTGGTGTTATTTTAGTATGAACTCTAGGATAGATCGAACGAAAAGAATAGCCTTGTGTTATTTTAGTACGAACTCTTGAATAGATCGAACGGAAAGAATAGCTTTGAGGTGGTTTCATACCCTACAAACAATTTATTCTTATGTTCTTCGCAAGATAGGAACTTTGGAGTGATTCTTCATCGCACTTTGAGGGGTGGTTATATGATCCAATTATATTAGCATTGTTGGGAGGTTGCACTAGTGAAAGTACGGACCCTAGGCCTCGTTTTCAAGCATTGCAATACCGTTTTTATGCCCGTTTACTATTTTTTGCCTTTTATTTATTTATTTATTTAGATTATAAAAATATATTTCTACCATCAATATTACACTTTTATCATCATCTCTTCGCCGAACTAGTGCACCTATACAATTTGCCATTATATTGGGTGTGTTGGGGACACAAGAGATTTCTTGTATTTGGTTGCAGGGTTGTTTGAGAGAGACCATCTTCATCCTACACCTCTCACGGATTGATAAACCTTAGGTCATCCACTTGATGGAAAATTGCTACTGTCCTACAAAACTCTGCGCTTGGAGGCCCAACACGAGTCTACAAGAATAAAGTTGCCTAGTAGACATCAAGCTCTTTTCTGGCACCGTTGCCGGGGAGGTGAGTGCATGAAGGTATATATTTAGATCTTACAATCAAATCTTTTAGTTTCTTGTTTTATCACTTGTTTGGTTTATAAAAGAAAACTACATAAAAATGGAATTGAGGTTGCATCATATTATTGATCATCTTTACAATATGTTTCTTGAAAATGATGGATCAGAAAATTGTGCTCAATTATTAGAATAAGAAGTCAATAAAATGTTTGGCACAAAATATTTGAATGATGAGCATGATTGCAATATTATTAGTATGAATTCTTTGAATATCCATGATGCTAATGATATGCAAAGCCATAAGCTTGGGGATGCTATGTTTGATGAAGATGATATTTTTAGTCCCCCAAGATTTGATGTGCAAATTTGTTATAATGATTGCATGCCTCCTATTTATGATGATTATAATGATGAAAGTGGATTTGGAGATGTCATGACTTTATTTAGTGATGAATCCACCATTTTGGATGAGGCTTCAGTTGACTATGATAACAAAGTTGTTATTTATGATGATTCTGGTGATGACATGTATGCTATAAAGAATAATGATAATCATGAAACTTGTCATCATGATTTTAATTTTCAATCACATGATAGTTATTTTGTTGAGTTTGCTCCCACTACTATTGATGAGAATAAATTTGCTTATGTGGAGAGTAAAAAAATTTATATGCTTATGTATCATGAAAAGAATGTTTTATGTGATGGTTATATTGTTGAATTCATTCATGATACCACTGCAAATTATTATGAGGGAGTAACATATGCTTGTAGGAATTGCAATAATATCAAGTTTCCTCTCTTTATGTTGAAAGTTTTGAAGTTGCACTTGTTTTACCTTTCTATGCTAGTTGATTCTTGTTCCCAAAATTATTTGCTCACAAAATCCCTATGCATAGTAAATGGGTTAGACTTAAATGTGCTAGTCATATGCTTCATGATGCTCTTTTTATGTTTCAATTATTATATTTTATGTGAGCATCATTGAAATCATCATGCCTAGCTAAAGGCATTAAAGAAAAGTGTTTGTTGGGAGACAACCCAACACTTTTACCTACTGTTTTTGTGTGTTCACATGATTAGGCTATTGTAGTAATCATGTTTTATTGTTTTTGTTTTAATAAAGTGCCAAGGAAGACCTTTGGGATGGCTTACGATGATAGTTGATTGGATCCTGCTGAAAAACAGAAACTTTTGCGCTCAGGAAAATAATTCTCATTTTTAACATAGGCTGATAAAATGTTGATTCTTTCTGAAGAATATTAATAGACAAATTCCCCAGGTTTTCCTAATTTTTCAGAATTTTTGGAGTAGCATAAGTATGGTTGGAGTACAGATTACTACAGACTGTTCTGTTTTTGACAGATTCTGTTTTCAATGCATAGTTTGCTTGTTTTCTAGTTTCCATGGCTTATATTGCTCAGTATAAATTGTGGAAATGATATTATACAGTAGTCATTGTGTGAGAACAATTATGAATCTTTTGTTTGATAGTACCAAAAGTGAAATGGTTTGCTCTTTATCATACTAACCTATCTCACAAAGTTCCGTTAAATTTTGTGTGATTGAAGTTTTCAAGTTTTGGGTGAGATGTCGATATGAGGAGAATAAGGAATGAAAAGACCCTAAGCTTGGGTATTCCCAAGGCACCCCAAGGTAATATTCAAGGAAGATCCAAGAAACTAAGCATGGGGATGTCCCGGAAGGCATCCCCTCTTTCGTCTCCAACATTATCGGTAACCTCACTTGGAGCTATGTTTTCATTTGTCACATGATATGTGTTTTGCTTGTAGCGTAAATTTATTTTGTTAGGATTTGATTGCTGTTATTTATAATAATTTTTTTCATCTTTTATTTCAATAAAAGTGGCAATGATAGCCTTTACTATGCTTATTTTGCAAGTCTACATGTTTCTGTTTGAAAACAGAAAGTTTATCGATGTTGGAAAATTTCCCTAGAAAAGTCAGAATGTGATAAAATGTTGAAACTTTTTGAAAAATGAGCTATGATAAAATTTCTACAGTGTGGAAAATTTTCATAACTTTTGGAGTTAGGGAAGTATTGATACTCTTGCATTCTTTACAGACTACTGTTCTGGCAGATTGCTGTTATGTTTGCATTGTTTGCATATGTTTGCTTGTTTAATGATTCTATTTGAGGGTAGGAGTATTAAATATGCAGAGGCATTTAGTATGCAATTTTGAATAATAATTTTAGTGATTTGCTACAGTATAGGATGATAAGGTTTTTGCATTGGTTTATACAAACTTATCTCATGAGTTCTTATTGAGTTTTGTGTGGATGAAGCTTTTGAGATTTAGGAAAAGCGTGATATGAGGAGAATTAAGGAGACACAAAAGCTCAATCTTGGGGATGCCCAAGGCACCCCAAGATAATATTTCAAGAAGTCTCAAGCATCTAAGCTTGGGGACGCCCCGATAGGCATCCCACCTTTCCTCTTCAACAATTATCGATTAGTATCGGTTGAGCCTAAGTTTTTGCTTCTTTACATGAGTTGTGCTATTCTTAGAATGTCATTTGATTTTTATTTTTCTTGCTATTTTAATAAAACACTTAGATCTGAAAGTTTTTAAATAAAATAGAGTCCTCAAATAGTTGCCAGGGAGGTTAGGTAAGCGGCATTCACATCCCGTCAACGAAGCTCTTTTCTATGGAATTGCTCTAGTGCTTCACTTATATCTTTTTGAGCACGGTGTACTTTAGTATTTTTGAAGAAATTATCTCTTGCTTCACTTAAATTAATTTGAGATAAAGAAATATTATGCTCATGATCTTCACTTATATCTTTTTGGAGTAGCTTGTCATTTACTCTTGTGCTTCACTTATATCCTATGAGTAAATGGTTGAATAAATTGAATGTCCTGAAGTTGAAATCATATCATGCCTAGTGGTAGCTTCACATTAGGTTTAGAAAGTGAAATATTTTGGGGCTTGACAATCACAATATTGGTCATACAAGCAATTCACAAATAATTAGTATAAGGAAGAGAACTTCCACATGCAAATACACTATCTTGGGAATCTTTTGTGATTGTGAGCCCCCGTCAAAATATTATATGCCAAAATTGTTGATGTTGGACAAGGAAGACAACACAATGATTTATGTTTGTTCATATTCACATAGAAGTTATATTGTTATAGATCCTTCAACATGTGGTGCTTGCCCCCCATCTTTGCAAGCCAAAAATTTTGCACCAAGTAGAGATACTACTTGTGCATCCAAAAATCCTTAAACCCAAATCTTATTCTCAAGATTCCACCATACCTACCTAAGGATTGAGCAAGATCCTTCAAGTAAGTTGTCATCAGTGCAATAAGGCAATAAAAATTGCTTCTAAAAGTGTTAGATCATTTACTGTAAGAGAAAATTAAGCGTTGTATGAACTTGTGATGGCAAAGAATAAAAGCGACATACTGCATAATAAAGGTTGCTAACATAAGGGGCGATATAACGTGATGTTCTTTTGCACTAAGGGGTTGAGCATACAAACAAATAAGAGCATGGCAACCTCTGCTTCCCTCTGCGAAGGGCCTATCTTTTACTTTTATGTATTTACTTTCATGCAAGAGTCGAAGTTTTTCCCTCTATTCCTTTTTATTTTCTATTTTGGCAAGCATCATGTGGTGAGGAAAGATCTAGGCACATATATCCAGTTGGATATGGGTAGCTTGAGTTATTATTGTTGACACCACTCTTGAGGTGAATACGTTGGGAGGAAAAACAATAAGCCCCTATCGTTCTATGTGTCCGATTGAAACATTTTTCTCATGTGTATGCAATGAGTGTTAGAAATGATAGAAGACTATAAGATGGTTGAGTATGTGGAGCTCTTACTTAAACTCCGTTGAATAAGTTGAATTGCAATTGCTTGGTGACTAAGAACATAGGTTGTTCAGTTTCAAGAGAGTTCATTGTTTGAACCTTAACATGTGAATTGGTTGCTACTTTAACATGAGAAGTTTTATAAGAAAGCATTGATGTTATGATGCTAGGAAAAGTGATTGAAATTGTCATTGATCAAACTTGTGCACTTTGCTAGCATTCACACTTCATAAATTATTTCTTTTATCATTTACCTACTCGAGGACAAGTAGGAATTAAGCTTGAGGATGCTGATACGTCTCCAACGTATCTATAATTTATGAAGTATTCATGCCGTTATATTATCATTCTTGAATGTTTTACAATCATTTTATAGCAACTTTATATCATTTTTTAGGAATAACCTATTGACCCAGTGCACAGTGCCAGTTGCTATTTTTTGCTTGTTTTTTACATCGCAGAAAAGCAATATCAAAAGAAGTCCAAACACCGCGAATTGTTTTGGAGCATTTTTATGGACCAGAACAATCAGGATGGGCCAGAGCAGCACCTGGGGGGTGCCCCGAGGGGGGCACAACCCACCAGGGGCACCCCCTCTTTACCATATAAATCCGCAAATATTCCAAAAACCCTTGGGGTTAACCTAAATCAGAAGTTCCACCGCCGCAAGGCTCTATAGCCATCGAAAACCAATCTAGACCCTTTTCGGCACCCTGTCAGAGGGGGGAATCATCTTCGGTGGCCATCTTCATCATCCCGGCGGCCACCACGATGAGAAGGGAGTAGTCCACCCTCGGGGCTGAGGGTTTGTACCAGTAGCTATGTGTTCAATCTCTTTCTTTCTCTCTCTCTCTCTCTCGTGTTCTTGAGATGTCATGATCTTGATGTATCGCGGGCTTTGTTAATGTAGTTGGATCATATGGTGTTTTCCCCTCTCTATCTTGTTGTGATGAATTGGGTTTTTCCCTTTGAGATTTCGTTGTTATCGGATTGAATACTTTTATGGATTTGAGAACACTTGATATATGTCTTACAATTGAATACTCGTGGTGACAATGGGGTATCATATTGATTCACTTGATATATGTTTTGGCACTCAACTCGTGGATTCACGAGGAGACATTGGGGTAATCTATGCATAGGGGTTGATGCACGTTCTTATCTTTGTTTCTCCGGTAGAAATCTTGGGGCACTCTTTAAAGTTCTTTGTGTTAGATTGAGTATTATGAATATGAATTTGCTTTGGTGTTATTTTAGTACGAACTCTAGGATAGATTGAACGGAAAGAATAGCTTTGTGCTATTTTAGTACGAACTCTTGAATAGATCGAACAGAAAGAATAGCTTTAAGGTGGTTTCGTACCCTACAAACAATTTACTTTTATGTTCTCCGCTAGATAGGAACTTTGGAGTGATTCTTCATCGCACTTTGAGGGATGGTTATATGATCAAATTATATTAGCATTGTTGGGAGGTTGCACTAGTGAAAGTACGGACTCTAGGCCTCATTTTTTAAGCATTGCAATACCGTTTTTTGTGCCCGTTTACTATTTGCTACCTTGCTGTTTTTATTTATTCAGATTATAAAAATATATTTCTACCATCAATATTACACTTTTATCACCATCTCTTCGCCGAACTAGTGCACATATATAATTTGCCATTGTATTGAGTGTATTGGGGACATAAGAAATTTCTTGTATTTGGTTGCAGGGTTGTTTGAGAGAGACCATCTTCATCCTACATCTCCCACGGATTGATAAACCTTAGGTCATCCACTTGAGGGAAAATTGCTACTGTCCTATAAAACTTTGCGTTTGGAGGCCGAACACGAGTATACAAGAATAAAGTTACGTAGTCGACATCAGGGTCCCAGTGCCACCGCCACCCACTGGTGCTACACGGCACGTCGAGATCGCGCGGATCCGGTCGTCGCTGCCGGAGAACACGCGACAGCAGCCGAGGTACGCCCCTGACAGCCACAATCTGTGGACAACGTACTTCGAGCACCGCCATGCCGAACAACTCGCATCCACGAATGGCGCCCTGGCATCCCGCGGCGCCACAACTCCATGGGCCTGCGACAATGGTGGGGCGTCCCTGGGCGCACCCTCGAGGTCGTCCTCGAGCACATCGAGGGCGGCAACTCGCCGCGAATGGAGTATCCGGCGACGTCTTTCTCGCGTCGGAGCAGCTCCTCGTGGCAGCCGAGGCGCATGGCGGGCACGTCGTCTTTGTCCTCTGGCTCCCACTCCTCCGGCGCACAGACGTCGCTCGCCGTCATGAAGGCTGAGCCCTAAGATACGCCGGAGCGCCGGCATAGCGGCACCCTCATCATAAATGAGGGCCGCCGCCGCCAACCTTCCCTCCCCTTCCCGCGGCCATCTTTGCCTGGTAAGGCCGAAGAAGGAGCCAGCGACGCCTTCAGTCGTCGTCAAGCACGATCACCTCGACATGGCCGCCGACGAGGAGACCGGCCTCAAATGGGTGCGGGACGACTACGTCCAGGAGGAGATGGAGCGCCAGCGCCGCGCCCTCGAGGAGATCACCGCTCGACGCTGCGGCTGCGACGAGGGAGGCGTCGTCATCCTCGACGACAACGGCAAGGAGGCGCCCGGGCCGTCCAACCCCGTCCGCCACGGCGACCCAGGGCAGGGCTGCAACAAGGACGACGGCGGTGTGCAATACGACGACGGCGACTACACCAACTTCTGTAGGCTCTTCGGCATGTAGAAGGCTCAAGGCGGCGGCAGTGGCATAGTAGTAGTAGTTTTTAGTTTAAATTATGTTTTGATTTTGTACTAATATTATCAATGAAAACGCCTAAATTTCCTTCAAATTTGTATCATTTTATTCGAAGTTTGGCTGAATTTGTTTTTCAAAAATCGACGTCTGGGGCCAACTTGGGGCGGCGGTTGGGACCCGGCCGCCCCCACGCCGATTTTATCACCGGTTGACCCCATGTTGCGCTATTTCAAGTCCCTGGGAGCGTCAAACGGCTGGAGATGCTCTAAGGCAACCACAATCAGGCACGACAGCGTCTGCGGCAGGAAGTTTTATATCAGGGCGGTTGGGGTTCCCACGGCCGCGGTTTTGGTTTTTAGTCAGCTAGTGTTGTCCCAAATTTACACCTCCTACAGCAATTTTTTTGTCAGGACTAAAGAAATTGATCGTCATGCAGGTATCGGTCAGCTGTTGGAGCTTTTTTGGCCCCAAACAAAAAACATTTCTTTTGTCATGGCTGCATTTTTTGATCTACTGTTGAAGATGCTCTAAACAGCTGAAAAACAGTTCACGGTTCACGGTTAGACAGCTATTCGGCATGGACTGGTAAGTTTTATACCATGACTTGCAGCTTCTGCAATGCCCTTTAGGATGGGAAGTACACTATACATTGGGAAGCGAAAATGAGTACACAAATTACCGAAAAAGGCTTTCACCCCGCTTTATAAATAAAGCAACCACCAAGCACAAGTCAACAAGGTATCATCCAACACACAGACACACAACGCCGCCGCACCAAGGTCCAACACAGATGCAGAAACAACACACACACACACACACACACACACACACACCGCAGAATCCATTGTGGGCACAGCACAGCAAGCCCAAACACCACAAGGGGCACAAACAACACACGACGGCGGCGTCGAAGACGGGGAATAGCTAATCTGGCTCAGGTGGTGGTGGGGGAAGCTGCGGAGCCATACGGAGAGCCATCGCGCGAAGCTGGGTGATGATGGAGGTGATGGCGTCTCTCTCCCTGGGGCGGCTAAGGCGGCCGCCAAAGCTGCAAGTAACCAGACCATTTGAACAAAGCATCAGTAGCACGTCTAAGAGGAATCCGCTGAATTACAAGCTTATTCCTAATAGTCCACAGTGTCCAGGCAAGCACACCGATAGTCAGCCATCTGATGTGGCGGGACGAGGGTGGCAGTGCCTGGAGTTCGGCGAAAAGATCGGGGAAGTTGTTATGGTCCCAACTACCTCCAACCATTTCACGGAAACAGCTCCAGAGGAACTGCGTGGACAAGCAGGTGAAGAAGATATGGTTCGAATCTTCTTCCGGCCCGCAAAGCGGGCAACGACCATCCCCGGGGCCGTTGCGCTTCAAGACTTCCACCCCAGATGGAAGGCGGCCAGGAATCCATTGCCTCAGGAATATCCTGATTTTCAAGGGGAGCCGGATCTCCCAGATGGCGGTAAGCGCCGCAGGGCCCGGAGTGGGGGCGATCGCCTTGTAGAGCGGCGAGGTGGACAAAAGCCCGGATTTCTCTAGTCGCCATCGAGTGCGGTCCTCACCTGTCTCAAGCACAGGTTCGTGAAGCGCAATGCATGTGATCAGGTCATCCCAGGCCGCAGTCTCTGCCGGACCAAACTGGCGTCGGAATGCGAGACGCCCTAAGTCAATAAGGGCCGTCGCAACCGGAATCCGCGGGTCTACCGCAATTGAGAACAGGTCAGGAAAACGCGCCGCGAAGGGTGCATCCCCAGCCCAGCGATCGAACCAAAACAACGTGGCAGTACCAGATCCGACCGTAATCGAGGATCCAATTCGAAGGACCGGAAGCAGCTGTATGATCGATTGCCAGAACTGTGAACCACCGGACCGCTGGCAAAAGGCGAGGGGTTGGCCTCGTAGGTATTTCCACTGAATGATGTGAAGCCAAAGGCCACCCTCACCATTCGTAATCCGCCACAGCCATCTAGTTAGGAGGGCAATGTTCATCCTCTTGGAGCACATTATCCCAAGCCCTCCCTGATCACGAGGCTTACAAATTTTAGACCATCGCACCATGTGGTATTTCTGCTTATCTCCTTCACCGGCCCAATAGAAGCGACCCTGAACCCTGGCAATCTCATGGTGAAGAGTCTCGGGCAGGCTGTAAAAGCTCATTATGAATAGGAGCAGGCTGGACAGGGACGAGTTGATCACACGGTGCCACCTTCCCTGCCATGGCTCCACACGGTGCTGGAGCTTGCCTACCGTGGGCCGCAGTTCGGCCACTGTGAGCCTCGAGTCACTAATGGGTATCCCCAGGTAAGTCGTGGGGAAACTCCCAAGCGGGCAATTGAGCCGGTCCGCGATGCTTTGACGATCGGAGTCGGAGTAGCCCAGAACCATCACAGAGCTCTTATCAAAGTTAATCTTGAGGCCAGACATCTGCTGGAAGCAGAGAAGGAGAAACTTCAGGTTCGTGATATCGCTCGCCGATCCTTCCACCATGATAATGGTGTCGTCCGCATATTGTAGGAGGGACAGGCCGGTCCCTCCTACTAAGTGTGGGACTATGCCTTTGATGTGTCCCGCCGCTTTTGCTTTGTCTAAGATGGCCGCTAGGGCATCTACCACAACGTTGAACAGGAACGGAGAGAATGGATCGCCCTGGCGCACCCCACAGAAGGTGGGGAAGAATGGGCCAATCTCGCCGTTGATATTCACTGCGGTTCTGCCCGAGCAGACCATCTGCATCACCCAGGTCACCCATCGCTCGTCAAAGCTCTTCCGGAGCAGGCATTCCCGCAGGAAGTGCCAGCTGACCGTGTCATAGGCCTTGTGGAAATCTAGTTTCAAGAAGACTGCCTTGAGGTGCTTGGAATGCACCTCGTGTAGAGCTTCGTGAAACACTAGGACTCCGTCCAGGATATAACGGCCCTGGATGAAAGCCGACTGATCCGGGTGGATGATCCGGTCCGCAATTGGGGCCACCCTATTGGCGTACCCCTTTGCGAGGATGCGAAAGATGACATTGATGACCATGATTGGGCGAAATTGGCGGATGTCCGAGGCACCCGAAACTTTGGGAATGAGCGTGATTATTCCAAAGTTGAGTCTGGTGAGGTCAATGGACCCAACATAGAATTCTTCAAATAGAGCCATGACCTCTGGTTTAATGGACTCCCAGAAAGTTTGGAAGAACTTTACTGGGAGGCCATCGGGGCCGGGGGCCGAGGACGAGTTCATGCCCTTAATGGCCGCCCATACTTCAGCTTCAGAGAACAGCGCCATTAGAGCAACGTTATCCTCCTCTGAAACACAGTATCGGGGCGGCCAAATATCGTGGGCAAGGGCTAATCCTCCCCGAGGGGAGGCAGAGAATAGGTATCTGTAGAAGCCATCAACATGGGCCCGGATGGCCTCCGACTGTTGTAGCAAGGTATCTCCATCCCAGAGCAGGGGGTGGTGTTACGGCATCAGCGGCCGTTGGCGATTGCCTGAAAGTAAGCTGTATTGGCGTCCCCCTTGAGGACCCAATTCTGCGTACCTCGGAGGCGCCGGAATGCCTCCTCGTCCGTGTAGATGATCGTGAGTTGATCTTCCAAGTCGTATCTAAGCATCCATTCCTCAGCCGAGAGGCCCGCGGCATCTGCCCGAAGATCTAGTGCCTGGATGCCCTCAAGAAGAGTTATCTTCCGCTCGCGGAGGTCGCGGCCTAATTTAGCACCCCACCCTTTCATGAATTGGCGCGACCGTTTAGCACAAAAATGCCAGGAGTCGACGGCCGAGAGGGAGCGGTGGGGTGTCTCCCGAGCCTCCCACCACCGAGCGGCAACCGCAGCAGCGAACCCGGGCTTATTCAGCCAGAATGTCTCAAAATGAAAGCGGGGTGGTTGGGGGGGTCGCTCGTTCTCAGATGAGAGAAGTAGAGGCTCATGGTCGGAACCGATCCTAGTAATCGCGCGCAGCGACGCGAGGGGGCACCGCAAGTCCCATTCCGGGGAGACAAACACCCGGTCTAGGACCGACCAAGTCGGGCCGGCCTGGCGGTTAGTCCAGGTGAATCTGGCGCCGACCCTATCAAGTTCCCGGAGCCCCATTTCCGCGATGCAGTCGTTAAACATTTGCATCCGGGGAAAGTTGACCAAATTATTGCTTTTATCCTCCTCGGACTGGATGAGGTTAAAGTCTCCACCCAGCACTACCGGAAGCTGGGCGGCCAAGACTTTCGCTCGGATCTCAGCGAGGAAAGTCTCTGAGCGGCTATGGTCCGCCGGTCCATAAACGGCAATGACCTCCCATTTGAAGTTGAGGGCCCGCTCAAAGATTTCCATGCTGACGAAGAACTCACCACGGTCCATGCTACCAACCTCAAAGGTGGCATCCTTGACACCTAGAAGGATACCACCCGAGTGGCCTGCGCTCCCACTAGAAGGGAGCCAGTGCCAAGCAAATAAGTCTGAACTCAAATGTTCGAGTTCAGACAGCGAAAACTCCGTACGCGTCGTTTCTTGGATGGCCACAATGTCTATTCGCTCGCTTCGCATGTACTTGATGAGTTGGCGTCGTCGGCCGTCTTGACCGAAGCCGCGGATGTTCCAGAATAGTGTCCGCATCACGAAGCCATTGAGGGGCTGCTTGACCCCAATATTCGGGATGCGCTCTGAGCACGGAGGGCAGCGGTGCGAGAACAAGTGCGGCCCCGGACCTCCGCCGGAACAACCGCTGCACGGGAAGAGGAATCCCGCGAGCCACGGTGGAGGAGATGGAGGTATCCTGGAGGCGAGCACGGGTCTCGGCAAGACGCCCGTTCAGGATTTCGCGGGCACGGATCGCCTCGATCTGGACTAGCGGGGGGCCAACCTCCCCCCGGAAGATGATGGCCGAATCTGTTGCCGCCTTAGCAAGGTGGCCTAACGGAGCGGACTCTAGAGCGGAAAACGAGCATGTAGCGGGGGTTACGGGGATGGACGGGGTACCTGGCTCGAGGTTCCGGGCAGCGGCTCGGAGCTCCGCTCGCTCAGGGATGGGCAGAGCTGGGCTGCCCTCCGGTCTGGCCGCCTCGATCCTGGCGCTGCGACGAGAGGACGTCACTGGTGTCGAGGTCGACCTGCCTCGCCTAGAGTACGCCGCGGTCCGAGGGGGGAGGGGGGCAGCCACCGGGGTGGTCACCGCCGCCGTCGCCCCGTCGGGCACCGGGCCGTGGGATGAGAGCTGAGTCGGTGAAGCGGAGAGCTCGGGCAGGACCGAAGAAGCTGCAGGTGGTGGCGGCGGGGCATCGTCAGCATGGCACACACCCGACACTAGCGGGTCCAGGGGCACCGGGGCGACCAAGGCGGGGAGGGTCGGTGTCTGCTCCATACCCATCCTCGGCCCAGCCGAAGCCTTTGCCACCGAGGGCAGGGAAGGGGCGGCCGGAGGAGCCGGGTCTGGGAGGGGCCCGAAATCATCCGGGTCGCCCCGAGTTGTTGTGGTATGCAGGCCCGTAGCCGGCCGGACCGTGACCGACCCATCCCAACCGCGGGCGCCTCCAGCGCTAGGGGCTTAGGTGAGCTGATGGCAGTGGCGATGACGGCTGGAGCGCCGATCGGGACTCCGGGGGAGCGTGGAGACGACGCCGGGAACACCTGGAGGCTGGCGTCTGAGGAGTCGCTGCCGTCAGCTGGCTGCGAAGGAGCCACGGTGTGGGAGCGGCTGGTCCCCGCGCCACCCCTCGTGGCAGGAGCGGCAGCCGGGGGTGGGGCGGGCTATCCTCGGAATCGTCGTCATCCTCCTCCGAGTTGGGGTTGTGGCTGTGGCGTGGGTTCCGGTCGCTGTGTCGACCCGGCCCATCAGTGTCGCCACCCAGGAAGTTGTCGTCGGGGATGCGTGGGCGGCCAACGTGGTTGGGCGACTTGGGGGAGATCCTGAGGTCGAAGCCCTGGTCGTTGAAGAACACCCGGATCTTGGCATGTAGTTTGGACGAGTCGAGGGACTTGACTTTGACGCGCACCTCCTCCTCCTTTCGGAGGGAGAGCTCGTCCACCACAACCACCTTGCCAAGGATTCGGGACATGCTTCGGATGACACGCTCCGAGCATGCGATGTCGGGGAGGCCACCAATGAGGATCCATGCCGTGTCGAGGACGGCAACCGCCAAGGGGTCACGGATCGGCACCGAGATGTCCACCACTAGCTTGTTGAGAGCGAGAGTGATGTCACCACTGCGGGTGTCGTACCCGTGGCTGATGGCGTCGGGGAAGATGACTGAGAACTGGTTACCGTCCATCATGGTAACCTGCCAATCCCAGGTGCAGTGGTATAGGTGGTTGAGCTCAGCTTCAAGCATCTCTGGCGAAGCCACCCCCTCCCGAATCGTAACAATCGCCTGAAACGAGGGAGATGGAGGGCGGAGGTCCGACAGCTCGATGTGAAAGAAGCCCATGCCCTTAATGCCATGCCCGTACATCATGATCTCCTCCGACACGGGGCGGTCCGGGCATAGGAAGGCTGGGTGACCCGCGTCTGAGCAAATGTAGCAGCATTGTGGACTGGTGCAGGCGACCTGCGAATGGCCGGCGAGGCCGCAGTTGAAGCACTTCTGGAGGTCTTGTGGTTGGTTCGTGGAGCGGACGAGGTTGGGGGTGGTGGTTGCCGGGTCACGAGTCGGAGCCAACGGAGGGGCTGCGCCATTACCACGACCCAAACCCCGCTTCTTCTTCCTCTTGGCCCCCTGCCGGCCACGGCCGGCCCCATTAGCATTGGGAGGGAAGGCCGGCTCGTCACGGGGCGGCTGGTACCGGCGACTTGGGGCAGTAGGTGCGGGCTGGGAGAGCTGCTGGTTGGGACGGGGCGGAGAGCGCGAGCGGCCCGAGCGGGCAGGGGAGCGATCGTCTCGACGCCGCGTCGGAGAGGGAGAGCGACGCCGCTGGTTTCGCCAGTCCGCCCCAGGCGCGGGCGAGCGGGACCGAGATCGGCCCCGGCGATCAGCTCGTCCAGGCGAACGGCATGGTGGCGAGCGGGTGTCAGTGCGAGGGGCGAGCGACGGTCAGCTCGAGGGGAGGGGGGATCGACGGCCATCGCGCGAAGACAAGTGCAGGCGCAGGTCGTCTTCCCGGCGGAGTGCCTCAGGCGATGGGCGCACGGCCTCGCGGCGGTCTTCGGCGCGTCTCTTGGGGTGGGTCCCCTCGTCACCCCAATCCCGCGGCATGGGGGCGGGTTCGGAGGGAGCGGCCTGCTGCGAGAGCGGGACGAGCGCCAAGGGGAGTTGGGTGGCGGCGGGGAGGAAGGGGGGCGCGTGGATTAGGGTTGCCGTTGTGTTGCGCCTCAGTGGAGAGGATGGGGGTCTGGGGAAACCAGCTGGAGGCCAGATCAATCTGACTGGCGGGCCGAGCAGCCCAGGAGTGGATCGGGGCAGAGAGGCCCAGCCCAACATCGGGGCGGCCCACGTGCCAATCGCTAGGCCCATTCGAGGCCGGTCCAGCTGGGGACGGCCCGTCTGGGGTCGGTCCAACCCGCGAGGTGACGCGGGGGCAGCGAGGGTTTCCCCTCCCGCCGCCTCCGCCGCCGCGGCCGGTACCAGCGTCCGGGACGGGGCGAGCGCAGGTCGAGGTTGCCGGGGAGTGAGGCGGGGTGAGTAGCTGAGCTTGGAAGACCCAAAAGATGCAATGAATGGCCTAAAAGGCGAGCGGCGCATGAGAACGGGGCGAGCCGGAGCAGCCGACGGGCGGTCCGGCGATGCGACGGTCAGAAGGGAGGGCGCCAGAGGGGTGGAGGAGCGCCACGAGACCCGGGCACTCCCCTGGTCCGACCGCCCAGCGACGCCCCACGCCGGTGCGCGTCGGCGACGAGCGGTTTAGGAGCCAAGGGGAGCATCCCCTTTGGCCAGGCGTCGGCGGGGAGACCGCCACAGAGCACCGGCGCGACCACGGGAGGGAGCTCGATCCACCCCGGCGAGGGGGGAGAGCGCAGTCCCTGCGGGTCGACGCCAGCCGAGCTGGGGGTTCCCGACGCACCACCGGCTGTCCGGCAGCCACGTCGTCTTCCTCCGCAAGGTCAGCCCAGCGCGGCTGCC
>NC_041388.1:161445970-161469478 GCF_002162155.2 Triticum dicoccoides
CGGTCGGGGACCGAGCGGCAAGTCGCCCTCCGAGTCGCGGGAGCCCATCCTCCAGCAGAAGCTTCCGCCGCCGTGTAGGTTTTTTTGAGGGCTTCACCATGTATGTACTAGTACTATTACTAAATCTAGCTTCTTACATACATGTATGTACTAGTACTATTCTCTGACAAATTAGAAATACCAAGCATTCATGCATCCCAACAAACAGTCCTTATCGACTCTGGCGTCACCAATCTAGAAACCTAATATTAGCTTCAGGACCAAACCAATAATTGATTTTCGGTTGAAGTGGTAATATACACTCAATCGCCATAAGCTTTTAGTCAGTCTTTGACTCTTTAGATGATTGGGGAAGGTTATACAGAATTAGGCCCATCAACAATACAATGCCACCGAAGATAAAAGAAGCGCTTAATTCCGCGCCTTGAGGGATGTAGGGCAAAGGAAGAGAATGGATGTAGATTGATATTGGCACTGCAATTGAAAACAGACAACATAAAAGCGGTCATTAAGATACTCAAGCAGTTTACTCTATACAGTGACAGTAGACCAAAAATGAAACAAATAGAGCAAGGGGAGAAAAGAGGATGAAAATACCGGCGGAAGTTGCTGTAAGTGAAGCAACCACGGCAGACGACATCTTTACCAAATTAAGCAACGAGATGTTGAAAGCCATGTTTACGAATATAAAAAGCAATGGTAGGAATGGAGCACCTCCACAATCTACAAAATAAGTATGGCAGCATAATTAGCAATAAAGGTACGCAGGTAATAGAAAATTATAGATGGATAAGTACAATACTATGAAAACCTTATATATCTAACCGCAGGGTCAATCTAAATTTCGAAGACACGGAATCAATTTTCTCAAGTTATATAGTTTACCATTCAAAGGGTTCCACACAGCAAAGTGCAAAGAGAGCTACAGAAGCCCCCAATCATAAAGTGGACAGTGCACTACAAGCATTCCAGTGCATTTGAGGTACATCACGATGTCTAAATCCATAATTTGATCAAAACACCCAGCTCAGGGAAAAAATACATTACCAATTGGGCTCTCCCCAACATTTAAGAAGCACTCAGCACCACCATTTAAATGGCCAGAAAGCTCAGCAAGCTTAATCCCCCTCAAATTAGAAAGTAATGGGAGAAGAAGGAAGACAAAAAGAGCCTACAAGGAATAAAGGAAGGTAAACATGATACATGATATAAATTAAGGTTTTCAAATATGGTAGTACAGTTAAGCAAAACAGCTAAATTATGCTAACTAATTAATCACCTGAAACCCAGATCCGAATGAATTAACCACGAAGATGTCAGGCCGTTTCCCCTGCGCAGATATTTGGTTCTGCAGTTATTTTTCTGACATACAAGATGGACTCGCACACACATAGAGAATAAAGTGTGAGACAAACTTTAAGACGTTTTGCACCATCAACGAAAACAGACTCCTGCAGTATAGAATTTATTTTTCTGACTGAAGTGCCACAAAACTATAAAGGAGTGTTATGTGATAATTTAAGTGGCTAAACCTTCAAAATGGATGCACCAGCTTGGAATGCCGATGAAACAACCATCAGCAATGGCCAAATTAACTTGACTCCAGATAGAAGATGACCATCATTTGCCCCACTACAGTAACGGCATTGGGATGATTAATTATGGCAAACTACCTAGTTTACAAAATAGCACAAGACCTTTCTGTCGCCAAACAAATGTGAATGCCTACGAAAGAGATAAGTGCATAGCTAGCAGATTTTTCTCGAAATAACTTTGTTGTGCTACAATTACCAGTAAATGTACCAGATATTTCGAAGGACATACCTCGCAACAGCAAGAATCACACCAGAAGTTACAAGCAAGCAACCAATGATTTGTCTCAGAGAGTAGGTCTTTCCCAAAAGCAACACAGAGAAGATAAGCTGCCACACCAGGAAAGACTGGAGAGAACATTCAGAAGACTATTATTTTGACAACAGTGTATGGAGTTGCCAATTTTAGGACATCGAACGCTAATTCCATCGTAAGATCACAGTTCCGAAATGCATTAGTGTAGCACTATTTATAAGAACACAGTATCTCTATCTCTACTATCTAAAAGAAAGTAAGGTTCCCTTTCCAACCAACAGACCGTGTTCTGCCCTGACCTTCGTCCGCCCCTCGCATCGCCATTTGTTTTTTTTATACATTGTCCCTCAGTTCCACATCAAGGGCAAAGCCCCAATGAAAAAACAGACCAATGTAACACCCAACACGCACGTCTCGCAATCCTCCTCCTCGCGATCTCCCCTGATGCCGAATGTAGCCGCCGCCCCCACGGACGTCTCGCCAATCCTTCTCTCCACACACCATCGCCAGACCATTGTCTCCATCGGCACCACGACGGTCGACACCTCCTGACCCACCGCCACCTCCACTCCAGATCTGACCGCCATTGACCTCTATGTTTATGTAAAGGACAGCACCATCTGCCCGCATTCATGGCGGCCGGTGCCCGCGTATCCCGGCCAAGGATGCCGTATTCACCTTCAACATGGGGGCGACGAGGAAGAGGTGCCCCAGCGGCACGCAGTGTCTCCCTACCGCTCTTGTGTTGTGTGATCTGGAGGGGATCAAAAGGAGGAAGAGGAGACCATGGTTCAACAGACATCCAAAGGACCCAAACAACATCCTTGCCTGATGTCATACAGCCTGCAGCCACCGCCTCCTCAATCTACGCTAGCCTGCAGCAGCAAGGTCAGCCTGCCATCCTGTATTTGTTTCTTCAGATCTTGCTGCACCAAGGTGACTCCACAAATTTGTACATCCATCCTAAAGGTCATTGGTATTCATTCAGTAGAGAAGGCAGTAGACCAAACTAAAGGAGTATCAGCCTGAATGGCCGAATACTTGCTAATGTAATTTTATTGGGTTGTGTAGGTTGATTGATACTTGCCCAACAAACGGTAGAGATTAAGCATGTGTGTGCGTTCCAACTCCTACTTACTTTTGGCTTCCTGAATGTGCAGGTTTGTAGACCACGTCCAGATTAAGCATTCAGATTGGTAATTCACAGCTTTTGCTTTTGGCTCGATATAGGGTATGCACAGCTTGGTAATTCAAAACCACGCCCAGATTAAGTGTGCGTGTGCGTTTTGTTTTGCACAGATTTTGGGGACTTTTCTGTGAATGTATGGGTAACTAATCTAGATTTTTATGTCCATATTAAGCATGCAACACGATTAGTGCACATTAGTAATCTTGTCTGGAATTAACTACTCAATTCGTATGTAGTTCTATAGTGAACAAGAAGCTATTTTCAGTTCTGTCATTCTGTTACAGAGAATTGTGTCTTAACATATATAAACATTTTGCTGGAAATAGTGGGAGTTTAGTCCTCTTTAGGGTTTAATATTTGTCTATCGAATTAATGCAGTTGAAACTTTGACAAGGGATGTAGCGTGGTTAGGAGAAAATCCAATACACTTATGTACTTAAACTTGCAGGATTTGATACACTTACGAACTCATACATCAACTGCAAATATGGTTTTATTTCACGACAAAAAGACTGCTTGGTTGTTTTACTAATTATCTTGTCAAATTGAATTCATGGGACAAGAATTACACAGCAGTTATGAAGATCTATGTGTATAGAAAAATCAGGAAGAGAGCATAACTGAGGTTTGTACAAACATAGGTAGATTTGAGTTAGATAAATCCTGTTGGTACATATGGGAGGCCCATGGTGGCCCAGGCCCAGTACTGCTTATGTAACCCTAGTGTTGTGGTATATATATGTGTGTGGTGGTCCTGAGGGAACCAACAAGATTGACCAAAACCAAGACTGAATCCATTCCCTCTCGTGTTACAACATGGTATAAGAGCTAGGTTGTAGCCGCTCCCCTCGCCGTCTCCTGAGGTGGCTGTGGGCAAAGCCCACGGCTGCTGGGGAAGGAGGCGGCGGGGACGTGAAGGAAGGAGGCGGATCCGGGCGGAGCTGCGCGGTCGGCGGTGGCCGGCAGAAGCGGAGGCGGCATCTGGGCGCGGTGTCCAGGAGCTGCTCTCGGCGCGGATTCGCGGCGGCGGCTGGCTGGGAGCTGTGCGCGGGTGGCGGCGGCGAGCTGCACGCGTGAGCAAGGCGCGGGCGCGAGGAGCGTGTGTGCGGGCTGGATCTGGCGAGCTCGGCACGGTGGGCGTGTGCAAAAGGCCGGGAGGTGCGGATCTGGGGCTTGGAGTTCGAGCTCGTGCTCGTGCTCTGGGCGGCGCTGCGAGAAGGCGCTGGGATGCGCGGCGCGCGCGCTGGCCACAGCTGTGGGTCGCGGGACAGGCGGCGTGGCGCTGGCAAGCGGCTGCGCGCGTGGCAAGTGAGGCGTGGAGAGGCTGCTTGCGGGCAGAAGAGGGAAAGAAAAGGAAGAAGAGGAGCTGAGGTGCGCCTGCGCGCGCGCCAAGTGCTGCTGCTATCCTGGTGCTGCCTGCTGCTGGAAGTAAAAAAAAAAAAGAGGAGTTGAACTGCTGGTGCAGAGGAGGAGGTGAGGCTGTGCGCGGCAAGAAGGCAACAGAGGAGGAGCAGCCAAGGAGGAAGAGGAGAAGGAGGCTGACTCTGTTGCTGCTGCTGTTGTGGCTGCATCTGCAGCTGCTGTGGGTGCGGCCAGGTGCAGCGGCGCGTGAGGAAGAGGAGGTGCACGGCTGCAGAGGAGAGAAGCTCCTGCTGGGCGCTGTGGTCCTGGCGGCTGCTGTGTTCTGCTGTTGCTGCTGACAAAAGAGTAAGAAGGAAGGTTGTGTGCTGCTGCTGCATGAGACGGAGAGGAGGCAGAGGAGAAAGAGAAGGGCAGCTGCTTGTGGCTCCTGTGTGCTAGTTGCTGCTGCTGTTTGGAAGAGGAGTTGGTCGCAGCTGCTGGTGCTGCTGAGCGGGAGAAGGATGAGATGGGGGAGAAGGATGAGATGCTGCGCTGGCTGTGGTGTTGTTGCTGCTCCGTGCTTGCTGCAAGGAGCAGAGGGGGAGAGATTGCTTGGTCCGCTGCAAGGACCAAGGAGAGAGATGTTGCTACTGATGGCAGCCAGATGGATTTTCTTTTAGGGGGGGAGAGGGAGATGTGGTGATGATGGAGATGATGAGGTTGTGGCTTGAGTGTGGTTGGTGATGAGGAAGTGTCCGGGAGAGAGGCTGTCGTGCCTGAGGTGAGAATGGTTGAGGCCTGACCAGGGGAGAGGCCGTCGTGCCTGAGGCAAAGATGGCTGGGGCAGGAGTTGCCCGGAGAGGCCGTCGTGCCTGTGGAGAAGACGGAAGAGGTCAGTGGCCGAAGAGGCCGTCGTGCCTGTGGAGAAGACGGGCTGAGGGCATTGAGGCGAGTGTGGATGGTTCTACGGAACCTGTGTGGTGAGGCAGCCGGGGTTGTTGAGGAGGTGCATGGTGCTCAGTTGGCCATCACAAGTTGGAGGTGGTGAGAAGATGATGGAGAGGGCAATGGCTCTCATGTATCGTAGTTGGTTAAGTTTTATGTTCATTAGAGTCGTCGTAGTTTGAGTTATGTAGTTGTTGCAAGATGGTCATGGGTGTTCACCCATGATCATCTTGAGGGGGAGTGTTGGTACATATGGGAGGCCCATGGTGGCCCAGGCCCAGTACTGCTTATGTAACCCTAGTGTTGTGGTATATATATGTGTGTGGTGGTCCTGAGGGAACCAACAAGATTGACCAAAACCAAGACTGAATCCATTCCCTCTCGTGTTACAACAAATCCTTTATTCATGTTAATTTAAAATAAAAATCATATATTAACCTTGACCATTATTTAGCTCCGCTCCGGCACTGCATTGGTAATTTCCTTTGATTGATGAGATTGGCAGTAAGGTTGGTTCTTAATTCTGTAGGGACTTCATGGGTAGGTCTGGGTAGGTCCCTTTGATGGATTAATTAGACAGAAGGGTGTTTTTTAAATGAGTTCTCCCATGCTTATAGATGAAGCTTCTAATTTTTTTGCCAATGAATGTTACCTCATGTCCATAGCTGAAGCTCAGTGATATGAGAATACGGGCTTTGTCTTGCTCAATGGTCAGATGATGGGGAGAAGACTGCTGGTTTTTATGCTTGTAATGTTTATGAGGCAGTAAGACAAGGAGTGGTAATCGTTGCCTAATCATGAGCATAAGTTGACCGTATCACTAAATTATTTACGCTAGCTCCAACATAATTGCAATTTGTTTGAGGGAATGTAATACCTCTTAGTGGACAATTTCAGCAATATTTGATGCTGACTTGTTGCACTTGGCTGATCAAAATGCTAGATTGTTGTGTTTTCAAATTTCTTTCCCTTTATCCTTGAGACATTTGAAGCATATGATGTGATATTGTTGGTAGTTTGTGCGAATTACGCTGGAAATGCTCCAAGATCAGTTGTTTTTCTGGTCACTTACATGTTTGCCCATGGGCTACATGTTTGCGTCAACACTGATTGCGAGTCAGATGCACCACTCGGGGTGGCCGAGTGTGAATTAGGGAGGTGGAGAGAAGAAGAAGAAAAAGAAGAATTGTATAAAAAATTGTTGACAATACCATCTGTGTGCATGATGATTCTAAATATATATGTAAATGACTGATGTTGAAGCATTCGAATTTGTAATGCATGGGCAATTACCTAGTACAAAAGGAAATATTTGTAACCATTAATGATGGCAGAGATAAAAGGGCATGCAGGTAATATGTTTTTGTCCAGAGAATGATGCAGGAAGTATGTGGAAACACTATCAAAGAATATGGCACAGCTGAAAATAAACCAAACCTCATACCTGAGACAGTATAGGAATAGCAGGGCCAGGCAGCATAGCTGGAAGTTTTACGAAAAATAATCAATTAGCACAAATATTTACAAGAAAGACACAATATGAATTATATATATATGCACCACACTAAGAGCATCCGATGACCAAAAGAAGATACAAAACATACCTCCCGCAGACATTCCAGCGGCGACCCCAAGAGCCTCTAGCAAGCCGATGACAGCGAACCGGATCTTCGGCAGTGTCAGCATGTCCCGCGTCACCACCCCCGCGCGGTACCTCGCATAGAGTATTGAAAAGTACACCGTGACGTACCTGCAACGTTCAAATCGCACACACAAGAGGTAGGGTAAGAGCCCAAAAACTGCTGCGCATTTCGTCGAACACCTCAGCCGTACAAACAGGCCTACCCGAACGTGGTGAGCTGAGCGAGGAGGAAGGGATAGGACTTGAGGGGCACCAGCGCGAGCTTATAGAGCACGCGGTTAGCGACAGCCAGCGCTACCACGGCCGCAGACGCGACCGCGACCGCGACCGCCGGCGAGGAGCTCATCGGCATGTATGTACGGCAAGCAAGAGCTCACTAAGCAGAGGCGTGGAGGGATGGTGATTTAGGCCATGCAGGGCCGGATACGGAACTTGGAACCGGAGTACCGTGGGGAGGACGGTGGTGATGGCGGCGGGCGGGCGGCCGGTTGCTTGCCTTGGCGTGAAAGTACGGGATTCTCTCGTCTTCTCTACGCCCCATGGATTGTCGGATTTTGCTAGTACACCCTTTGATATTTCCGATTTGATTCAGCGAGGAGCTCCACGTGTCCGTATTCGGTGACTTTACTCAGCATGACTTAGGGGCAAACCCCTCTTGCGAGTGGGAACATACAATAACGACACATCCTGTGTCGCACCCTTTTTGAAAACACCATGTGAGAAGTTGATTGGTGTGGCGGATGCTTGTCGTGAATTCTGATGGGGCTGGTGCCACGACCGGTTTGGGGTCGATGGTGGTTGTTCGATAGTATTCTTTTTAGGGTTTGGCGGCGATGCCTTTGGCGTTTCAGAGTGAACATCTCTTCTCTGTCGTGAAAGTGTCTCGCGAACATCTCTTCTCTCTCGTGAAAGTGTCTCATCTTGTTATTGTGCATGCTCAAAATCTTCTCATGATCGCCGATGTGTTGTGACAAGCTTCGTGCTCTTGATGATGTCGTGGTTCATCTTTAATCATTGATGCGCAAGATGCTTTCTCAACTTGCTAATTATTTTGAATTTTGTGGCGAAGCTTCCAGCCAACACTAGTAGAAAACAGGGTTTTGGTCCAGGCCGGGTCAGCCCATTAGTCCCGGTTCAGTCCAGAACCGGGACCAATGTGGGCATTGGTCCCGGTTCGTGAGCCCAGGGGGGCGGTCGGGCCACGTGGGCCATTGGTCCCGGTTCATCTGGAATTTTTGGTCCCGGTTGGTGGGATGAATCGGGACCAATGGGCTGAGCTCCTGGCCCACCACCATTGGTCCCGGTTGGTGGCTTGAACCGGGACCAAAGGCTCCCTTTTAGTCCCGGCTCATGTCACCAACCGGGACCAATGAGGTGCCTATATATACCCCTCGCTCGCGAGCAGAGCACCCCAGTGCTCTGTCTTTCTCTGGCCGAGGGGGAGAGGGCTTGGTGGTGCTCTAGCTCACCTCCTATGCACACAAGGTGTTCGATGGAATGCCCGAGCCACACTACTTAAGCTTTCTCCTCTCCAAGCTCGACCTCCAAGCTCCATTTTCCATAATATTTGTCTAGGTTTAGCGGTCCATCACGCTCCGTCTTCGTCTTCACCGCCGTCGATCACCCGCGCCGAGCTCATCGCCGGCACCACCGTGGTGAGCCTCTTGTTCTTATCTTCTTTCTGAAAGGAATAATATTCTTACTTGTATGTTTACATACATACTTGTATTTTTTTCTTACTTTTATTATTGCATCTTATATAGTGCGATGGTTTTGGTATCTGCCCCCGTCGGCCCTCGTCCTGTCTATGATTCGGATGTGGTATATATATTATCTTTATAACTATTGGTTCATTTATTGTTTATGAAAATTATGCCGACCAACATGACATAGATTTTATTTATGTAGGATGTATGTGAATCGGAAATGCCAACCGACCCTATTGTCGAGAGGTTAAATTTAGTTGAAGAAGAAAACAATTTGTTGAAGGAAAAAATAAAAAAAAATTAAGGAGGAGAAGATGATATTGGAGTTGCATGTTGCGGTTGTCGTCGATGATCACAAGATCAAGATGGATGCAATGCGCTTGAAGATTAGAAAGATTAGAAAATATGCCATTCATACCGAGGCTTGGTATCATTATGCCGTTGGATCAATTGTTACCTTGGTTGCAATTATGATCGCATTTGTTTTCGCATTGAAATGTTTTACATAGTTTCAATGTATGGTTTAATTAATTAGATGCTCTGGAGAGCTATATGTTGTTAGATGAGAACTATGTATGCACTTTGGTTTTAATGTGATGATGAACTTCTATTAATTTGGACACTTAATTATATATAATGCACGCAGATGAACCGGCAATGGATGTACGGTGACAGACACACCCGCGAGTACATTAAGGACGTACATGAGTTTCTCGATGCGGCTGAGGCAAACAAGCAGAATGATTTTATGTGTTGTCCATGCACTGAATGTGGGAATACGAGGTCTTACTCTAACCGGAAAATCCTTCACTCCCACCTGCTTTACAAGGGTTTCATGCCACACTATAATGTTTGGACGAGGCACGAAGAAATAGGGGTTATGATGGAAGACGGCGAAGAAGAAGAGTACGATGACAACTATGTGCCCCCTGAATACGGTGATGCTGCAACGGGGGGAGCTGGTGAAGATCAAGAGGAACCAGACGATGTGCACAATGATGCTGCAACGGGTGAAGCTGCTGAAGATCAAGAGGAACCAGACGATGTGCCCGATGATGATGATCTCCGCCGGGTCATTGTCGATGCAAGGACGCAATGCGAAAGTCAAAAGGAGAAACTGAAGTTTGATCGCATGTTAGAGGATCACAAAAAAGGGTTATACCCCAATTGCGAAGATGGCAACACAAAGCTCGATACCGTACTGGAATTGCTGCAGTGGAAGGCAGAGAATGCTGTGGCTGACAAAGGATTTGAGAAGCTACTGAAAATATTGAAGAAGAAGCTTCCAAAAGATAACGAATTGACCGACAGTACATACGCAACAAAGAAGGTCGTATGCCCTCTAGGATTGGAGGTGGAGAAGATACATGCATGCCCTAATGACTGCATCCTCTACCTCGGTGCATACAAGGATCTGAATGCATGCCCGGTATGCGGTGCATTGCGGTATAAGATCAGATGAGATGACACTGGTGATGTTGACGGCGAGCCCCCCAGGAAGAGGGTTCCTGCGAAGGTGATGTGGTATTGTAGGATCGAAAGTATGTCTAGAGGGGGGTGATTAAACTACTTGACCAAATAAAAACTTAACCTTTTTCCAATTTTAGTTCTTGGCAGATTTTAGCTAATTTAGGACAAGTCAAAGCAATCATCACATAATTCAAGCAAGCATGCAAAGAGTATATAGGCAGCGGAAAGTAAAGCATGCAACTTGCGAGAATGTAAAGGGAAGGGTTTGGAGAATTCAAACGCTATTGGAGACACGGATGTTTTTCCTGTGGTTCGGATAGGTGGTGCTATCCTACATCCACGTTGATGGAGACTTCAACCCACGAAGGGTAACGGTTGCGCGAGTCCACACAGGGCTCCACCCACGAAGGGTCCACGAAGAAGCAACCACCCACAAAGGGTCCACGAAGAAGCAACCTTGCCTATCCCACCATGGCCATCGCCCACACAGGACTTGGCTCATTAGCGGTAGATCTTCACGAAGTAGGCGATCTCCTTGCCCTTACAAACTCCTTCGTTCAACTCCACAATCTTGTCGGAGGCTCCCAAGTGACACCCAGCCAATCTAGGAGACACCACTCTCCAAGAAGTAACAAATGGTGTGTAGGTAATGAACTCCTTGCTCTTGTGCTTCAAATGATAGTCTCCCCAACACTCAACTCTCTCTCATAGGATTTGGATTTGGTGGAAAGAGGGTTTGAGTGGAAAGCAACTTGGGAAGGCTAGAGATCAAGATTCATATGGTAGGAATGGAATGTCTTGATCTCAACACATGAGTAGGTGGTTCTCTCTCAGAACATATGAGTTGGAATGGTGTGTGTGTTTTGATGGCTCTCTCACTAAATGAGAAGGTGGAGGGGTATATATAGCCTCCACACAAAATCCAACCGTTACATAGTTTTTCAATCTCGGTGGGACCGAATCAATAAACTCGGTCGGACCGAAAATGTAAACCTAGTGACCATTAGTGATTTTCGGTGGGACTGACATGCAACTCGGTAGGACCGATATGGTTAGGGTTTGGGCATAACGTAATCTCGGTGAGACCGATTACACAAACTCGGTGAGACCAAATTTGGTAATTAGCTAACCAGAGAGTTGGTCAGGCAAGCTCGGTGGGACCGATTTGCTCTTTCGGTGAGACCGAGTGGAACTCGGTGAGACCGAAAAGTTACAAAGGGGAAACACTGAGTTTACATTGCAATCTCGGTGGGACCGATTCGCTCTTTCGGTGGGACCGAAAAGTTACGAAAGGGAAACAGAGAGTTTGCAACCCCATCTCAGTGAGACCGAGATCCCTATCGGTAGGACCGAATTGCTAGGGTTTGGCAGTGGCTAATGACAAGTGAAACTCGGTGGCGCCGGATAGGAAGAATCGGTAGGACCGAGTTTGGCTTAGGGTTTAGGTCATATGTGGATATGGGAAAGTAGTTGAGGGTTTTGGAGCATATCACTAAGCACATGAAGCAAGAGGCTCATTAAGCAACACCTCATCCCTCCTTAATAGTATTGGCTTTTCCTAAAGACTCAATGTGATCTTGGATCACTAAAATATAAAATGAAGAGTCTTGAGCTTTTGAGTTTGAGCCAATCCTTTGTCCTTAGCATTTTGAGGGTTCCACTTTCACATCCATGCCATGCCAATCATTGAGCTTTCCTGAAATAATCATCTTGGAATAGTATTAGCTCAATGAGCTATATGTTGTTATGAATTACCAAAACCACCTAGGGATAGTTGCACTTTCAATCTCCTCCTTTTTGGTAACTGATGACAACATATAGATCAAAACTTCGACAAATGATAATAAGCAAGAATTATATCGTCGCTTTGAGAAGTATGTGATAAGTAAGAGCTCCCCCTAAATTTGTGCATATTTAAAATTTGCTTTGGACTGCAAATGCACAAAGAGTTAGAGTCATGGGTTACTCTTCCATGTCACATACATCTTGGTGGAGCGCTCAAAATGATAAGACTGAAATACGTGCACTCATCACCAAGAAAAGTGAATGATCACACAAGATAGATAAGATAATAGCATTAAGCAAGCATTAAGTGTAGCTTATGATCAAACACATGATCATCAATGTCTCACGAATAATAACGTAGTATCTCAAACACTCAAAAGTAAACAAGTTCGAAAAGCCACCAAATAAAGCAAGAGAGAAAAGCAACACTCTCTCTCTCTCGAAGCCTATGATCTATACATCTTCTCCCCCTTTGGCAACAAGTTACCAAAAAGTTCCTAGAAAATGCATAGCACTAGATCGACGCTCAGGCTTGATCTTCAGGTGGTGGTGGAGTCCGGATCACTCCAAGGTGGTGGTGGTGGAGTTTCAGGTAGATGCTGAAGTAGTCGCTGGAGTTGAAGCTGAAGTAGATGCTGGAGCTGGTGGAACTGAGGCTGTAGCTGGTGCTCAAGTGGTGGCTCTGGTGTCAGCAACTGGCACGGCAGATGACCTCGGGCCTTGTGGCACTCTGGAAAGGTATGAGTGGTAGACCTGCCTCTCCTCTCCTGCATGTCCTCCTGGAGCTGCTCCACTGCAGACTGAACTTCCGTTACCTTGACATCCAGGTCATAGAACTTCTGTTCCATGATCCTCTCTAGGCTCTGCTGATTCTTAGTGAGGGTGGCCAGACTTTGCTCAATCCTCAGTGTGGATGCAATCAAGTAACCAAGCTGCTCTTGTTTGGTCTTCAAGAAGTATTCAGATGCCTCCTCTTGGGTAGGCATCTTGGCAGCTTTCTCCTTCCTCGCCTTCTCCTTCTTTGCAAATGCTTGGGCAGATGATGGCTCGTTCTCAGTCATGACAACTTCATTGTCCTCGAAATCTGGACGGATGGGCAGGTGTTCCTTGTCCAACAGATATATGCCCGTGCCCATCTTGGAGTTGATGAGCTCCTGAATTTGAGGGGCATATCCGCAGCTCCTCTTCTGATCTGCTGCAGTCCTCTTAATTGTTTCCACTATGAGGCTCATCACCTTGAACTTCTGAGGCACATCAAACACATGTAGCAAGTTGATAGCATGGTCTCTGATCATCTTGTGATCTCCAGACTTAGGCAATAAGGTGTGCCTTAGTATCCAATTGATCGTCGGGAGCCCTGACAGAAGGTAATGTACTGAGCCAAACTTGAAGGTATCAAGTGCTTCATTGGGAATTTCCTTGTACATACTGGACATGGAGTTATGGTCCATCTTCTTCTTGGCATAGATATCCAAGTCTTCATCTTGCTCCTTTGGGGCATTAATGATCTGTGCCCACTCAGCCACTGTAGATTGGTACCTTGTACCCTCAGACATCCATGTGATCCTCCCATCTGGATAAAAGTGAGCTGTGGAGTAGAACTGCATGATAAGCTCCTCGTTCCACTTTGTGAGCTTCTGCCCAACAAAGTCAGCTACTCCACAAGCTATGAAGCTGTCTTGCACTCCAGGATAGTGCTCCTCATTGTCCTTAATGTATGTCCAATCAACCCAACGCATATCACAGACAATGGGCTTCTTATCTAACAGCACAGTCTCATAGAAATCCTGCTGCTCCTTGGTGTGAAACCTGTAGTCCACGGCAGTCCTTCTTCTTGAAGCATATGGGTCTGCTTCTCTCCATTTCCTTAGCCCTGAATCTCTCCTGAGCTTCATGTCCTCAGCCACAGGATGAGCATCGTTGTGGTCTGGGATCTTGGGCTTTAGCTCCTTAGGACATTTTCTTCCTCTTCTTCAGCAACAGTCTCAGGCACTAGGGCCTTGTTCTTTTCAGCTGCAGGAATGCTCCTTATATTCCTCTTTGGTTTTGGCTTGGAGGAAGCTTTGGGCTTAGATGCAGTAGCCCCTGACCTTATGGCATCACCCATTAGCTTGGGTGCCTTGGGCGCTGGTTCAGCTGCCTCTTCTTCCTCTTCCTCTTCCATGATGGAAGCTTTGCCAAGCACTCTAGCCACAGTCTTCTTCACCCTCTCCTTCCTTTTCTTGCCCTCAGCTGCAACTGGCTCTTGGGGAGTGGGCTTCTCAGTTGAGGTTCTGACCTTCGACATTGGTTGCCTGCCTGCTGGCCTTTTGATTTTCAGGCCTGGCTTAGTGCCTTGAGCTGGCTCAATTCTCTTGGAAGTGGCCTCTTCCTCTGCTACATAGTCCTCATCTTCGGAATCTGAAGTCCTCTTCTTCCTTTGTCTCGTGGCAGCCTTTGGCAAGTTTCTAGGAGTGCTCCTGCTGCCTTCATCAGAAGAACTTGAGGGACTAGTGCCCTCACTCATCACTAATTGCTGCTCTGACATGTTTTGGCTATCACTTTGATCAAACATGCTGCAAACTGACTGCTGACCCTGTGAATAGATTATAGAACAGATAGAGTGGATGAGCATCACAAAATGAAGAGATTTTTGCAAAAGAATGATCCAAAAACTTAGTTTTAGTTTCCCACTGAAATCATCTCGGATCTACCGATTTTCAAACTCGGTGATACCGAAGCAGTTTTGGAACCTAAACTAGTGAACTCGGTAGGACCGAGTCACAGTTCGGTGGCACCGAGACTGCTAGGGTTTCACTGAGTTCAAAAATCGGTCACACTGATAAGTAATTCTCGGTCAGACCGAGTCTCACTTGTGCAATGGCATAAGCCAAATCGGTGGGACTGAGTTTTTCAACTCGGTGGGTCCGAGATGATTTCGGCGGAAACCTAAACCTAGAATTTTCGAATCAAACCTAATCTACGGGTGTTTTGACTGGATAGAAGTTTCTCAAACGTGGCAAGAATCAATATGATCACAGTGTGCTAGGAATCAGATTGAGGAATAGCACAAAGATCAAGTCCATACCCTAGTTTGACGGGGACTTGCTACGGCGGCAACGGCGGGGCAGAATTCCTATTGACGGCGATGGAGACCAGTGACTGGAGGCTGCTGGCGGTGAGAAGACGATCCGGAGACCACGAGGGCAGAGCAGGCTATCGCGCGGGCGAAGGGGTTTGGAGAAATTTCCAAAATTTTGCCCGTGACTATATATAGCCCGACCCTGTCGGTGTGACCGAGTGGAACGACTCGGTGGCACCGAGATTCATAACTGCGTGCAGTTACTGAAACTCGGTGTGACCGAAAAGTTCAAATCGGTTGCACCGAGATCGAAAACCTAGATCAACTTAATGATCTTGGTAGGACCGAAAGTGGAGTATCGGTCAGACCGAGAATCATAAAGAGGTTTTGGAAGTTTAAGTCTATGACGAATCGGGGACTCCGAGCGCTCCTCACACAGAGTGGTTCGAATCTGACTTGATCAAATTTTGTGATGCAGATGAATAGAGTTTGAGACGAGAAAAGCATAGATAGCTAGAGGAGGTTCTTAGGCATTCTTGTCCATCCACTTGGCAAAAGAAGATAAAGCCAAACAATCAAAACAACAAGTGGATGTCCTCGAATGAGTAAAATATGCAATCCAGCATGCTCACACAATAAGATGGCAAATGAAATATGTGACAAGACATGCACAACCAATACTAGCATCTATCAAGCAATTTGCGATGACTAGGTCATCTATATATGAGTATATTGACTTAGGAGTCAAGTGAGAACACTTGATCATAGGTCATACTCATCGTTTGAGCCCAAGTGGGGTTACCACTTTTACATAAAGCATTGTTGTGTTCACATCTTTAGAGTTGCTTTAGCTCAAGTCTTAGAGTAAAGCTCCCCCTAGATGTGATATCCCCCCTAAGAGGGATGAACTAACCTTGGGTTTTGTCGATGATGACTTCATGTAGATATTGAATATGTGGATGCTCAATGTTGATGTAGATCTCTTGGAGCTGTCCATTTGAGTGAATTGCACTTTCAATACCTACATGGGTTAGTCCCACAAGGAACAAGCAAGGATATCCATAGAATAGAGTGATGCACACAAAATATGATGTCCATGAAAACTTTTAGGTTACCTTGTCCCTTGTCTTACCAACAAGAGGGTTTGTGACTCCTTGAACTAGTGCAAGATGTGGAAGTTGATTGCACTTGTTCTTGCCAAAATGATAAGAGTGAAGTATGTTGGCGGAGTCACCCTCAAGAACTCTCTAGTTCTTCTTCTTTTGGATCCACATCATCTTGATGGGAATCCTTGGAGTTGTAGTCATACTTGATGAAGTGGAGCTTGAAGTAGTCTTGGGAATCCACTTGACTAAGGTCTTTGGAGCTTCTTCAAATGCATCAATTTCCTCTTGAAGCTTGTCCTTGCCTTTTTGCTCGTAGTCTTGTGGTGGAAGATCATCTTGAGCTTGTGTCCCCTTGAAAGAAGCATACTTCTCTTGTTGAGGGACAAACTTTGTCTTGGGTATTGATCTTCTTCCCACTCAACTCCATTGGCATTGAACTTTTGTTCAAAACCAACACCTTGATTCTTCCGGTGCATTCCTTGCTTGCGCACAATTTCCTCGAATTGCTTACTCCCGGCAAGGCTTTTGTACACTTCTTTCTCTATAATTCCCTTCAATAAGCTATTTTCTTGCTCAAGTGTAACTTGGCTAAGAGAATCATTAGTGGAATCAAGAGAACTACTAGAAGCAACAATATTGGATTTAACATGATCATTGTTACTGCTAGAGGAAGAATCTTTCTTGTTACTAGACTTGACTTGAGGCATGTAAGTAGATAAGAGTAAACGCTTGGCAATGTAAGAAGAACTTTTCTTGCGGAGATCATCATTGATTGCTTTTAAGAACTCATGCTCTTGCTCAAGATTGAGCTTTTCAAAGCGTAATTTCTCATGAGCTCTTAAAAGTTCTCGATGATCTTCGAAGATAGTGTCATGAGCTAACTTAAGAGTTTTTAGTTCTTTAGTTAGAGCCTCAATCTTCTCCTTATCATTGTCATTCGTTTTATCTTGATTAGCATGATTAATTTGTCTTTCATCATAGTATTCATCACTAGAGTTGTCAACAAGCAAATCATCACCTAACAAGTCATCTTCATCACTATTGAAATCAACATACTCGGGGTGTGTTACCTTACGACCTTTGGCCATGAAGCATCTTCCAATTCCCTCATTTGGTGAGTCAAATATGTCGTAGGAGTTGGTTGACACAAGTGCTAGACCGGAAACACCTTCATCTTGAGTATCTTCAGAGCCGGAGTAATAACTTCTCTCGGAGTGGCTGTCAGAGTCGGAGCCGGATACCCATTCACCAACATGAGCTTGATGTCTTTGTCTTGTGTAGCTCCTTGATGATTTTTCCTTCCTTTCCGAATCCTTGCTTCTCCGTGAGTATCTTCGTTCATAACGATCATCTCTACTCCTTCTCTCTCTTGGTGGTGATTCTTTGCTTCTTCTTTTTGGAGAATCTTCTCTTCTCTTGTAGGGAGCCGTACACTCATTGGAATAGTGTCCGGGTCTTCCACAATTGTAGCAGTTTCGCTCTCGAGAAGATCTTTTGTCATTGTAGGACCTTGACTTGAAGCTTCTATCTTTGCTTCTACTCTTGTAGAACTTGTTGAAGTTCTTCACCATTAAGCTCAATTCTTCATTGAAGTCTTGTTTCTCACTTGATGATGTAGGGGCTTCACATGAGGCTTTATAGGCACCACTTGATTTGTTGTGAAGTTCCTCTTTATCCTTAAGTGACATCTCATGAGCAACAATTCTTCCAATCACCTCCGTTGGCTTGAGATCTTTGTAATTGGGCATCATTTGGATCAATGTGCACACGGTATCATATTTTCCATCCAAGGCTCTTAGAATCTTCTTGATGATGAATCTATCGGTCATCTCTTCACTTCCTAAGCCGGCAATCTCATTTGTGATGAGAGCAAGCCTAGAGTACATTTCGGCGACACCTTCACCATCATTCATCTTGAACTTATCAAGTTGGCTTTGAAGCACATCCAACTTGGATTCCTTGACGGAGTCGGTACCTTCGTGCATATCAATCAAAGTGTCCCAAATTTCCTTCGTATTCTCAAGGCGGTTGATTTTGTTGAATTCTTCGGGGCACAATCCGTTGAAGAGAATATCACAAGCTTGAGCATTGTATTGCAACATCTTCAACTCATCCGCGGTAGCTTCACGGTTCGGTTCTCTCCCATCAAAGAAGTCACCTTGCAAACCAACACACACAATAGCCCAAACGGCGGGGTTATGTCCAAGAATATGCATTTTCATTTTATGCTTCCAACTAGCAAAATTAGTACCATCAAAGTAAGGACCTCTACGGTGATAATTTCCCTCGCTAGACGCCATACTCTCCTAGGTTGTGAAACCAAGGCTATGACCACCAAAAGCTATGGAGATCAAGCAAATGGAGACCAAAGCTCTGATACCACTTGTAGGATCGAAAGTATGTCTAGAGGGGGGTGATTAGACTACTTGACCAAATAAAAACTTAACCTTTTCCCAATTTTAGTTCTTGGCAGATTTTAGCTAATTTAGGACAAGTCAAGCAATCATCACATAATTCAAGCAAGCATGCAAAGAGTATATAGGCAGCGGAAAGTAAAGCATGCAACTTGCGAGAATGTAAAGGGAAGGGTTTGGAGAATTCAAACGCTATTGGAGACACGGATGTTTTTTCCGTGGTTCGGATAGGTGGTGCTATCCTACATCCACGTTGATGGAGACTTCAACCCACGAAGGGTAACGGTTGCGCGAGTCCACACAGGGCTCCACCCAAGGGTAACGGTTGCGCGAGTCCACACAGGGCTCCACCCACGAAGGGTCCACGAAGAAGCAACCACCCACAAAGGGTCCACGAAGAAGCAACCTTGCCTATCCCACCATGGCCATCGCCCACACAGGACTTGCCTCACTAGCGGTAGATCTTCACGAAGTAGGCGATCTCCTTGCCCTTACAAACTCCTTGGTTCAACTCCACAATCTTGTCGGAGGCTCCCAAGTGACACCTAGCCAATCTAGGAGACACCACTCTCCAAGAAGTAACAAATGGTGTGTAGGTAATGAACTCCTTGCTCTTGTGCTTCAAATGATAGTCTCCCCAACACTCAACTCTCTCTCATAGGATTTGGATTTGGTGGAAAGAGGGTTTGAGTGGAAAGCAACTTGGGAAGGCTAGAGATCAAGATTCATATGGTAGGAATGGAATGTCTTGATCTCAACACATGAGTAGGTGGTTCTCTCTCAGAACATATGAGTTGGAATGGTGTGTGTGTTCTGATGGCTCTCTCACTAAATGAGAAGAAGGTGGAGGGGTATATATAGCCTCCACACAAAAAATCCAACCATTACATAGGTTTCCAATCTCGGTGGGACCGAATCAATAAACTCGGTCGGACCGAAAATGTAAACCTAGTGACCGTTAGTGATTTTCGGTGGGACTGACATGCAACTCGGTAGGACCGATATGGTTAGGATTTGGGCATAACGTAATCTCGGTGAGACCGATTACACAAACTCGGTGAGACCGAATTTGGTAATTAGCTAACCAGAGAGTTGGTCAGGCAAGCTCGGTGGGACCGATTTGCTCTTTCGGTGAGACCGAGTGGAACTCAGTGAGACCGAAAAGTTACAAAGGGGAAACACTGAGTTTACATTGCAATCTCGGTGGGACCAATTCGCTCTTTCGGTGGGACCGAAAAGTTACGAAAGGGAAACAGAGAGTTTGCAACCCCATCTCGGTGAGACCGAGATCCCTATCGGTAGGACCGAATTGCTAGGGTTTGGCAGTGGTTAATGTCAAGTGAAACTCGGTGGCGCCGGATAGGAAGAATCGGTAGGACCGAGTTTGGCTTAGGGTTTAGGTCATATGTGGATATGGGAAAGTAGTTGAGGGTTTTGGAGCATATCACTAAGCACATGAAGCAAGAGGCTCATTAAGCAACACCTCATCCCTCCTTAATAGTATTGGCTTTTCCTAAAGACTCAATGTGATCTTGGATCACTAAAATATAAAATGAAGAGTCTTGAGCTTTTGAGCTTGAGCCAATCCTTTGTCCTTAGCATTTTGAGGGTTCCACTTTCACATCCATGCCATGCCAATCATTGAGCTTTCCTGAAATAATCATCTTGGAATAGTATTAGCTCAATGAGCTATATGTTGTTATGAATTACCAAAACCACCTAGGGATAGTTGCACTTTCAGGTATGCTCCTATAATACCACGGTTGAAACGTCTATTCAGAAATGAAGAGCATGCCAAGTTGATGCAATGGCACAGTGAGAACCGAAAGAAAGATGGGAAGTTGAGAGCACCCGCTGACGGGTCGCAGTGGAGAAAAATCGAGAGAAAGTACTGGGATGAGTTTGCAAAGGATCCAAGGAATGTATGGTTTGCTTTAAGCGCGGATGGCATTAATCCTTTCGGGGAGCAGAGCAGCAATCACAGCACCTGGCCCATGACTCTATGTATGTATAACCTTCCTCCTTGGATGTGCATGAAGCAGAAGTTCATTATGATGCCAGTTCTCATCCAAGGCCCTAAGCAACCCGGCAACAAAATTGATGTGTACCTAAGGCCATTAGTTGAAGAACTTTTATAGCTATGGAATGGAAACGGTGTACGTACGTGGGATGAGCATAGACATGAGGAATTTAATCTTAAGGCATTGCTGTTCGTGACCATCAACGATTGGCCCGCTCTCAGTAACCTTTCAGGACAGACAAACAAAGGATACCACGCATGCACGCACTGTTTAGATGACACTGAAAGTATATACCTGGACAAATGCAGGAAGAATGTGTACCTGGGCCATCGTCGATTTCTTCCGACCAACCATCAATGTCGAAAGAAAGGCAAGCATTTCAAAGGCAGGGCAGATCACCGGAAGATGCCCGCCATGCGCACCGGTGATCACGTGCTTGCTATGGTCAATGATTTACACTACGTAATCTTTGGAAAGGGTCCCGGTGGACTAGCTGTTCCGAATGACGCTGAGGAACACGCACCCATGTGAAAGAAGAAATCTATATTTTGGAACCTACCCTACTGGAAAGACCTAGAGGTCCGCTCCTCAATCGACGTGATGCACGTGACGAAGAACCTTTGCGTGAACCTGCTAGGCTTCTTGGGCGTGTATGGGAAGACAAAAGATACACCTGAGGCATGGGAGGACCTGCAACGTTTGCACGAAAAAGACGGCATGCCTCCGAAGCAGTATAAAGGTCCTGCCAGCTACGCTCTTACGAAAGAAGAGAAAGAAATCTTCTTTGAATGCCTGCTCAGTATGAAGGTCACGACTGGCTTCTCGTCGAATATAAAGGGAATAATAAATATGCCAGAGAAAAAGTTTCAGAACCTAAAGTCTCATGACTGCCACATGATTATGACGCAACTGCTTCCGGTTCCATTGAGGGGGCTTCTACCGGAAAATGTCCGATTAGCCATTGTGAAGCTATGTGCATTCCTCAATGCAATCTATCAGAAGGTGATCGATCCAGAAATGGTACCAAGGCTAAGGAGTGATGTGGCGCAATGTCTTGTCAGTTTCGAGTTGGTGTTCCCACCATCCTTCTTCAATATCATGACGCACGTCCTAGTTCATCTAGTCGACGAGATTGTCATCCTGGGGCCCGTATTTCTACACAATATGTTCCCCTTTAAAAGGTTCATGGGAGTCCTAAAGAAATATGTCCATAACCGCGCTAGGCCAGAAGGAAGCATCTCCATGGGCCATCAAACAGAGGATGTTATCGGGTTTTGTGTTGACTTCATTCCTGGCCTTAAGAAGATAGGTCTCCCTAAATCGCGGTATGAGGGGAGATTGACTGGAAAAGGCACTCTTGGAAGAGACTCAATAATATGTAGGGACGGATATTCTTGGTCTCAAGCAAACTACACAGTTCTACAGAACTCTACCTTGGTGACCCCGTATGTCGATGAACACAAGAACAGTCTGCGCTCCAAACACCCGGAGCAGTGCGACGACTGGATTACATGTGAACACATCAGGACTTTCAGCAGTTGGTTGGAAACACGTCTCAAAGGTGACAACACTGTTTGTGATGAGTTGTACTTGTTGTCTAGGGGACCATCTTTGACTGTATTGACTTACAAAGGATACGAGATAAATGGGAATACATTTTACACGATCGCCCAAGATCAAAAGAGCACCAACTAAAACAGCGGTGTCCGCTTTGATGCAGCAACCGAGAGCGGAAAGGACACATATTATGGTTACATAGTGGACATATGGGAACTTGACTACGGACCTGATTTTAAGGTCCCTTTGTTTAAGTGCAAATGGGTCAATCTGTTAAGCGACGGGGTACACGTAGACCCACAGTACGGAATGACAACAGTGGATCTGAAAAATCTTGGGTACACTGACGAACCGTTCGTCCTAACCAATGATGTGGCACAGGTTATCTATGTGAAGGACATGTCTACCAAACCGAGAAAAAGAAAAGATAAGGAAGCGAATACATCATACGATGAGTCAAAGCGCCACATAGTTCTTTCAGGAAAAAGGGACATCCTGGGAGTGGACGACAAGACAGACATGTCTGAAGATTATGAAAAGTTTCATGAAATTCCTCCCTTCAATGTCAAGGCTGACCCAAGCATCCTGATAAACAATGAAGATTATCCATGGTTACGGCGCAATAAGCAAATGACACAAGCGAAGAAAAAGTGAAGACTTTCTCCCGCAACTATTATGATGATACCATGCCAACTTTGTAACACACGAACATGCTACCATTGTCCGTTTTGTACATGCACATGCTATGTGGGTGAAATTATGATACCATCCCAACTCTCAACTTTTTCAGAGTTCATTTGAAATGCTTTCATGTCTTATGGTTCGTCCCTCGTAATACCATGACTATTAGTCCCTGACCCATGCCAACTTTCAACTTTCAACTTTCTAAAACTAATGGCACTAACAGAAAGTTTATAATTTTGCTCCTCGCCCCTGGCCCATGACCATTAGTCCCGGTTTGTGCCACAAACCGGGACTAAAGGGTTGGTCCTCGTTGCGGGCAGAGTTTAGTCCCACCTCGCCAACCGAATGGGGCTCACACCGGGTTATAAGCCCTTCCCTCTCTGCCGTGTTGAGCTCCTCTCAAAGTGAAAATAGATGCCCTAATAGAGAAAAGTTTAACCTAAATTCATAGTGAATTTCTCTAAAATTCATAGAAATTTACTAGGAATTTAGGTTGAATTTTCTCTATAAGCGCATCTATTCTCATTTTTAGGAAGTTAATCACAAATTTGTGATTCAAACAATTTTCAAAGAATTCAAATTTTAACTATTCAAATTTGAAAACTAATGGCATTAACAGAAAGTTTATAATTTTTCTAAAACTAATGGCACTAACAGAAAGTTTATAATTTTGCTAACCTAAAAGCAAGCAGAATTAAAAATTAAAGCAAAAAACAAAAGAAAATAAATAATGCAAAAA
>NC_041388.1:161470066-161470641 GCF_002162155.2 Triticum dicoccoides
ACAAAAGAAAATAAATAATGCAGAAAACAAAACAAAAAACTGGAAAAAATAGCAACAATAAGTATTTTGTTGTAAGTAGAAACAAAATAAAATAAATAAAGCAACAGAAAGTTTATAATTTTGCTGGCCTAAAAGCAAAAAGAATTAAAAAATAAAGCAAAAAACAAAAGAAAATAAATAATACAGAAAACAAAACAAAAAAACTGGAAAAAAATAAAAATAGCAACAATAAGATTTTGTTGTAAGTAGAAACAAAATAAAATAAATAAAGCAACAAAGAAAACAAAAAAAAACAAAAAAACAAAAAAAGTGCCACCTATTGGGCACCCACGGCCTGAATACGACTAGAAACCCTACCATGGGCCAGGATTCAGGCCCGCGGGAGGCCCAGTAGGCCCACAGGCACACATTGCACGGTTAGGCCCGAAAGCCTGCTTTAGAGAGGAGCTCGAGAGGGAAGGCGCACCGCACCTTATAAACAGGTGCGGCTCCCTCTCAACTAGCTAGGTGGGACTAAACATTTGGGCGCGGGGCAGCACAAGGCCTTTGGTCCCGGTTGGTGGCACCAACCGGGA
>NC_041388.1:161470941-161491993 GCF_002162155.2 Triticum dicoccoides
GTGCCACGAACCGGGACTAGTGCTCTGGCTATATAAGCCAACACTTGTGAAATTCTTGATTCAGTTCGATCGATCTCCTCGTCCTCTCCTCCGATGACGCCGCCGGGCTGCTCCTCGTCCTCGTCGCCGCCGAGCCCTCCGGACCACGTCGTCACCTCCCTGAGCCCGTGCCGTCCTCGTCGTCGGCATCCCTGAGCCCTCCGCCCTCGTCCCCGTCGCCGCATGCCTCCCCGAGCCCGCCTCCTTGTCCCCGTCACCGCGTGCCGCCCCGAGGCTGCCGTCCCCGTCACCGCGTGCCGCCCCGAGCCCGCCGTTCTCATCGCCGGACTCCAGCCGTCGCCGCCCCCCTCAAAGTGAGCCCCCCTCCCGAGTGCCACTCTTGTGCCCGAGCGCCCCTTGCTCCGCCCCTGCTCTATGGTCGCCGCCGGCCCCGATGCATTGAAGAGCAGAAGGAGAGGAGAAGTAGAGGAGAGGAGAAGTGGAGCAGCAACAACGCGCTGTCCACTTTTCTGAATTTTTTTGTCCATATAGAAGGTGTTTGATGAAATGCTAGATGGCTTTGGGCATTTTTGGAATTTTTAAATTTTTTTTGTGGTGAGGTACTGATGCAAGACAAAGGCGATGGCAAAATTTCAGAATTTTTGGAGTGGTTTAGAATAGGTTTTCAACAAGTTATTTGAATCCGATTCAAATTTCATTTGAATGAAATTTGAAAATTTTGAACTATGGATCAGAAGGTTTTTGGTGAAACGGATTGTGGGTACTGTCATGAAGTTGGAGTAATTTTTCTGGTTGTAAAAGAGTTAGGAAAATTTAGAATATGCTAAATATGTCAAAAATGTTTTTTTCATATGATGTTTTTTTTCATATATGTATTAAATTTTTTTATTTAGGTTGTTAATTAGTAGATATCAAGTTTAGGTTAGTGTAGAGGAAAAAGTAAAATAAGGAAAAGGAAGAAAAGAGGAAGAAGGAAGAAGAAGAAGAAGAAGAAAAGGAAGGAGTGGGAAAAGGAAAATAAGAAGAGGAAGACTTTTTTTTCTTCGATCTTCTCCTGTATTCCTTTCTTCTTCTCCTCTATTTTCTTCTTCGATCTTTTTTCCTCTTCTTACATGAGGGTGGGGGGGGGTCGATATACCCCTCCCCGATAACTTCGACATGAGGGGGGGGTCACCAAGGGTTCAAGGGGCGAGGGTCGGAAACTATAGGGTAGAGGTTCAAGGGTCACCGAGGGTTCGAGGGGCGAGGGTCGGGAACTAGGGTAGAGGTTCGAGGGTCACCGAGGGTTCGAGGGTCGTCGAGGGGTCGAGATGTTGCCTAGTGTCAAAGTATTAAAGATCCATGGCTTCATCATTAGACGGAAGTAACCGGGGCATGATGGTACGAAGTTGTGCAAAGTTGTTTTGGAACGGAGTTCCGGATAGAATAATTCGCCTTTTTTACGAATTTCAGCAAAGGCCTTCCAAATAGGGATATTCGGAAGGCTCTTGCTGAACTTTGTACGAAAAAGCGAATTATCCTATCCGGGACTCCGTTCCAAAACAACTTTGTAGACTTCGTACCATCATGCGCCTGTTACTTTCGCCTAATGATGAAGACATGGTTTTGTTGACTCCTTTGACACTAGGCAACCTCCCGACCCCTCGGCGATCCTCTCGAACATGAGAGGAAGAAGAGGATCGCCGAGGGGTCGAGGGTTCCAGGGTCGTCGAGGGTTCGAGGGGTCGAGGATCGCCGAGGGGTCGAGAGAGGTTTCCTAGTGTCAAAGTATTGAAGAAATCCATGGCTTCATCATTAGCCGGAAGTAACCAGGGCATGACGAAGTCCTCCAAAGTTATTTTGGAATGGTGTCCCGGATAGGATAATTTGCCTTTTTGTATGAATTTCAGCAAAGGCCTTCCAAATAACGATATTTGGAAGGTTCTTGCTGAACTTTGTACCAAAAAGCGAATTATCCTATCTAGGACTCCGTTCCAAAATAACTTTGGAGATCTTCGTACCATCATGCACCTGTTACTTTCGCCTAATGATGAAGACATGGTTTTGTTGAATCCTTTGACACTAGGCAACCTCCCGACCCCTCGGCGATCCTCTCGAACATGAGAGGAAGAAGAGGATCGCCGAGGGGTCGAGGGTTCCAGGGTCGTCGAGGGTTCGAGGGGTCGAGGATCGCCGAGGGGTCGAGAGAGGTTTCCTAGTGTCAAAGTATTGAAGAAATCCATGGCTTCATCATTAGCCGGAAGTAACCAGGGCATGACGAAGTCTTCCAAAGTTATTTTGGAATGGTGTCCCGGATAGGATAATTTGCTTTTTTGTATGAATTTCAGCAAAGGCCTTCCAAATAACAATATTTGGAAGGTTCTTGCTGAACTTTGTACCAAAAAGCGAATTATCCTATCTAGGACTCCGTTCCAAAATAACTTTGGAGAGCTTCGTACCATCATGCACCTGTTACTTTCGCCTAATGATGAAGACATGGTTTTGTTGAATCCTTTGACACTAGGCAACCTCCCGACCCCTCGGCGATCCTCTCGAACATGAGAGGAAGAAGAGGATAAAAAAAGAAGAGGAAGAAGAAAAAAAAGAGGAGAAGAAACAATAGAGGAGTTCTTCTCCTCTATTCTTTCTTCTCCTCTTTTTTTTCTTCTTCTTCCTCTTTTTTTTATCGAGAACGAGGGTCGTCGAGGGACATAGATGTAGTGTCATCGTTGTCGATATACCCCCTCCCGATAGCTTCAACACGTGGGGGGGGGGGTCGATATTACCCCCTCCTTGAAGCGTTCTCGAGGCCACCCCAAACCCTTTGTAACACCCCGGATATGATTTTCCCAATATGTAATCCAACTCTTGCCGTTTCCGGTGTTAAGTTACTTTATTTTCTCGGGTTCGAGTTTTTGTCTCCGTATGTTGTTGTCGTTGTCATGCTTCTCATATCATGCCATCATGTGGATTGCATTTGCATACGTGTTCATCTCATGCATTCGAGCATTTTCCCCGTTGTCCGTTTTGCATTCCGGCGCTTCGTTCTCCTTCGGTGGTCATTTCTACCTTTCTTTCGTGTGTGTGGATTAAACATTTTCGGATTGGACCGAGACTTGCCAAGCGGCCTTGGTTTACTACCGGTAGACCGCCTGTCAAGTTTCGTACCATTTGGACTTCGTTTGATGCTCCAACGGTTAACCGAGGGACCGAAAAGGCCTCGTGTGTGTTGCAGCCCAACACCCCTCCAAGTTGGCCCAAAACCTACCAAAACCCTCTCCATCATCTAGAGCGTTCGATCACGATCGCGTGGCCGAAAACCGCACCTCATTTGGACACTCCTAGCTCCCTCTACCTCTATATAAAGACCCTCTCCTCAAAAATTCCGGATCTCCCCTTCCAAACCCTAAAAAATCTCCTCCGCCGCCGCCAGACACGTCCGGACAGTGCCGGACGCGTCCGCCCGCCGCCGCCAAGTGGCCCGGGCGAGCCCCACATAGCCGCCGCCGCCCGATGCCCGCCAGGCCCACGGGAGGCCCTCCCGGGCCCATCGACCGCGCCGCCCCGCGCCCTCCTCCGTCCCCGCGCCCGGTGCCCGGCACCGCCGCACGCCATTGCCGGCCCCGCTGCTCCTGCGAGGCACCACCGCTGCCGGCAGCCTCCGCCGCCCCGCTCCGGCGCGCCGCACGCCCGACGAGGCCAGACCTCGCCGCCGCCCCGGCCGCCGCACCCCGCTGCCTCCTCGACGCCCGGCCTCATCTCCCTCCGACGAACCCCCTCCCTCCGGTGAACAGTAACTCCGGCGCCGGCCATCCTCGAAGTCCGCGCCCGGCCAGATCTGGATCCAGATCCAAACTCGGTTGACTTTTTTCTCAAACCCTAGATATTTTGCCCCTGTTCATCACATCGTAACTTTGCATCCGTAGCTCCGTTTTGGGCATATAGCATATCAAAATGTTCGCCTCAAAGAGCACATCATTTCATCTCATTGCATCATTTTCATTTGAGTTCATCTTGATGCCTGAAATGCTGTTGGAAGAGTGCTATTTGAGATAATTGTTAGATCAGCTGCTCCAATTAGATATTTGTCATTTTTGCCATGATTGATGTGTGCATGATATGCCCCTGAGCTCTTCGTGAGTTTTGTTATATGTTTTGCCATCTATCCAGAGGTGCAACCCATGTATTTTTGTGATGTGTGTGGTGACTAGCACAAGCTTACAAAGTGGTGCATTCGTTAATGCTGATTTCAGGGACTTAGCATTTCCACTAAGTCTTTGGACTGTTTATCTCATTATGCCATATGTTCATGTTGATTCCTAGTGATCCGTGCCTCTTTTGAGGATGATCAGTAAGGATGTTTTGTTAATATTGTAGTGCTCTATCCATCCATGTCTTTGTTTGCAATTATGGAGCACCCTAGCTTGAGTCAATGAAGCTCTACTTTTGTCATTTCGTGAATTTGAGCAGATTGTCTACTTGTTAGCAATTTTGCCGAGGATGTTGTAGTTGATCCGTGCATGCTATGTTATTGTTCTTGCCATGTCTAGCTTGTATTTTGTGTATTCTTGATGGGTGCATGCTTAGATTGTCATGACTTGCTCTGTAGTGAGTGCATCGAGCTCGTAAACATGCCTACTTGATATCTGTTTCAGCATGCTCCAGTTTTCACAAAGTCTGAGAACTAATTATGTTTTTGCCATGTTCACATGCTTGCAAATGTGTTTTCTGATCCCTTTTGACTCAAGGTCACTAAGGGACTTTTGTTAAGCTCTTTGAGTAGCTCCATGCCATGCTTTAATTTGCCATGTTCAGGTCCTGTAGCATATTGTTTTCATGCTCCAAAGAGTGCTATCTGATCTGAAATTCCAGACATGTGTTAATTTCACTAAGTCTGAAATCTGGTTACCAAATTCATTTTTGCCATGCTTGTTTGAACCTGTTAATGGATGAATTGGCCGTAGCTCAGTGCTAGTCTTTTGTTAAGCTTCATGATTGGATCCCTGCCATGTATTTTGATGCCATGTTTGGGTGCTGTAGCATGTTCATCTTGTTGCATTTAGATGGCTACTTGCTGTAAATCGCAAAACGTGGTCATATTTGAATTGCTTGCCATTTCCAAACCGTAACTCCGATTCCGGCGTTCTTTATATCGTTTTCAAGCGTTTTCATCTCATCTTTCCAGTGGCACACTTGGATTTCCAAGTTGAGGCCAGGTTCATGTATTCCTTGTCAAATCTTGCATATGCATCGCATATCGCATCCCGCATAGCATACCATCTTTGCATCATATTGTTTGAGCCTTGCACGTGGTTGATTGTGTCCTTGTTGCTTGTTTGGGTAGAGCCGGGAGACGAGTTCGCTAACGAGGAGCCCGTTGAGTTTGCTTTCGAGGATCCAGTCAACTCTGACAACTTTGCAGGCAAGATGATCATACCCTCAAAATCACTACTATCTTTGCTTTGCTAGATGCTCGCTCTTTTGCTATGCCTATGCTACGACGCCTACCACTTGCTTATCATGCCTCCCAAATTGCCATGTCAAACCTCTAACCCACCATGTCCTAGCAAACCGTTGATTGGCTATGTTACCGCTTTGCTCAGCCCCTCTTATAGCGTTGCTAGTTGCAGGTGAAGATTGGAGACCGTTCCTTGTTGGAACATTATTTACTTGTTGGGATATCATTATATTGCCTTGTTATCTTAATGCATCTATATACTTGCTAAAGGGTGGAAGGCTCGGCCTCTCGCTTAGTGTTTTGTTCCACTCTTGCCGCCTTAGTTTCCGTCATATCGGTGTTATGTTCCCGGATTTTTGCGTTCCTTGCGCGGTTGGGTGATAATGGGAACCCCTTGATAGTTCGCCTTGATTAAAGCTTTTCCAGCAATGCCCAACCTTGGTTTTACCATTTTCCACCTAGCTTCTTTTTCCCTTGGGTTTCCGGAGCCCGAGGGTCATCTTATTTTAAACCCCCCCCCCCCGGGCCAGTGCTCCTCTGAGTGTTGGTCCAACTCGTCAGCCGCCGATGGCCACCAGGGGCAACTCTGGGCTAGCCTACCGGAAGTTAAGACAATCTGAGTGTGCCCTGAGAACGAGATATGTGCAGGTCCTATCGGGATTTGTCGGCACATTCGGGCGGTGTTGCTGGATTTGTTTTAACTTGTCGAAGTGTCTTGAAGAACTGGGATACCGAGTCTGATCGGAACGTCTCGGGAGAAGGTCTATTCCTTCGTTGACCGTGAGAGCTTGTCATGGGCTAAGTTGGGACTCCCCTGCAGGGATTTGAACTTTAGAAAGCCGTGCCCACGGTTATGGGCAGATGGGAATTTGTTAATGTCCAGTTGTAGATAACTTGAACCTTAACTTATTTAAAATGAATCAACTGTGTGAGTTACCGTGATGGTCTCTTCTCGGCGGAGTCCGGGAAGTGAACATGGTATTGGAGTAATGCTTGCCGCAGGTTTCCCTCTAGTTACTCGCTCGCGCTTTGCCTCCTCTTCTCGCTCTCTTTTGCAAACAGGATAGCCACCATATATGCTAGTCGCTTGCTGCAGCTCCACATATTTTCCTTGCCTTACCTATAAGCTTGAATAGTCTTGATCGCGAGGGTGCGAGATTGCTGAGTCCCTGTGGCTCACAGATTACTTCCAAACTAGATGCAGGGCCAGATGACTCCATTCCAGATGATGCGCTTGAGCTCAAGTGGGAGTTCGACGAGGACTCATGCCGATACTACGTGTCTTTCCCTGATGATCAGTAGTGGTGCCCAGTTGGGGTGATCGGGACCGTGTCGCATGTTGGGTTATCTTTTATTTTGGCGCCGTAGTCGGGCCATGAGTGTTTGAATGTTGTAATGCTATTTATGTACTTTGATTGACGTGGCGAGTGTAAGCCAACTATTGTATCTCCCCTTTTATTATCTATATTACATGGGATGTTGTGAAGATTGCCTAACTTGCGACATTGCTTTCAATGCGGTTATGTCTCTAAGTCGTGCCTCGACACGTGGGAGCTATAGCTGCATCGAGGGCATTACAAGTTGGTAATCAGAGCCTTCCCCGACCTTAGGAGCCCCATTGCTTGATCGTTTTTAGCAGCCGTTGTTGAGTCTAGAAAAATGTTTTGAGTCTTTTAGGAATTATATGTCGGAGAGTTTAGGAATTCTTTTTTACTTCCTAGTCTCCTCATCGCTCTGGTAAGGCATCCTGGCGTAGAGTTTTGACTCTTCTCTTCTCAAAATTCAATAAAAAAATTTAGGATCACGCGGGTATCTTGGAATCGTTCCGATGGTTTTGTGACGAGAACATTGTTCTTGGTGCCTCCTGTCTTTAGGGGTTGTGGCAGTGTCCCGGGGAGTTGAGCTCCGAGGTGTTGTCGTCACAATTTTATCGTTGCAGTTCTGGAATACCTGAGTTTAGTACGCCGACATCAAAAATCTCTTTTATGCAGTTCGTTGGTGAGATAACCTCGACGCCACCCAGTATTGGGCGGGAGTTCGGGAGTATCGCCATAACTTGTATAACAGATGCTTTTCGAAGGTTGAGGTAGATGGTTTCCGAAGTTTTTCTCGGTTATGTGTTGAAGGATGGATACAGCTGGATGTAGGATTTGCTAGATTTGGGTGAGATATTATGCTTCCCCTGTATCCCCAACACCTGATTGCATAACCGGAAAGGTTCGGGAGTTTCATAGGTGGGAATTCTTGTAGCTCTAGCTATTCTTCCACGGATATTTGGTTTGATATTGGGATTTCTTACCGAGTATTCGTTCTCGATCCGTACCCTGTTGATTTATTTCTCTATCTAAATTCTAAGTGGCTTCTCAATTTATGGATATGTGACCATTTTAAGAGGAATGCATTCGTTCTTATGTTCGGATGTGAAGACTATATGTTGCAATTTTCATTCCGTTGGATTCAGCTTCATTTTATCTGTCAATGTGCTAACGGTTGTCACCCTCTTCAGGATGGCTCCCGCTAAGAGCACCAACCAGAATCAGAATCAAGATCCGCCACCACCTCCTCCTCCTCCGGAGGCATGGCAAGCTGTGATGGCCACAACCAATGCAAACACACAGTTGATCATGCAAATTCTTCAAGAGCGCAATCAAGCGAACCAAGGCAACCAAGGGAACAATCAGAATCACTTTGCTACACTCAACCAGTTCCTTGCTAACGGGCCAAAGACTTTCAGCAATTGTGTTGAGGCAACTGATGCTGACAATTGGCTCGTGGATCTGTGCAAGCATTTCGAGTGCAGTAACGTCAGGCCTGAGGACTTTGTCAAGTTCGCATCCTTCCAACTCAAAGATCAAGCTGCAGAATGGTTCCAGCAGTACAAGGATTCCAGAGGAGGCCGTGTGATTACCTGGGATGAATTCCGTCAAGACTTCAAAGCTCATCATATTCCTCAGAGCATGGTTGAAAGCAAGCGTGAGGAATTCCGCAACCTGAAGCAAGGCTCTTTGTCTGTCTATGACTACAACAAGTTGTTTCAGAAGCTCGCCCGCTTTGCTAAGCAGGACGTCCCTGATGAGAGGAGCATGATATACCAGTTCAGGGGTGGTCTCAGAGAAGAAATCCAGCTAGCTCTTGTTCTCTTTGATCCCTTGAGGTACGATGAGTTCTACAACATGGCATTGAAGCAAGAGACCGCTCAATTGAGGTGTGATGCTTCCAAGAAGCGAGTCAGAGACACTACTCCTTCTTACTCTACTCAAGTGGCCAAGCAACAGAAGTATTGGCTTCCTCCTCCTCCGTTCCGTCAGCCGTATCAGCAGAAGAGCAAAGGTGGCAGTGGATCTTCCCACCCACCCAACCCTGGCTTTCAGAACAAGACTTCGTCTCAAGCTCCAAGATTGAGTGCTCCGTATTACCGTCCGCTTTCAGAGGTCATGTGCAACAAGTGCCAACAAAAGGGTCACTATGCCAACAAATGCTTCAATCAGAGGCGTCTTCCTCCTCCTCCTCCTGTGAGAACGGCAAGTACAGCTATGGTCAAGCATAACACCAAGCACGCCAAGGTCAACTTGATGAATGCAGCTCAGGCAGAGGACTCGTTAGATGCCATCATGGGTAACCTTCCTATTAACGATGTCCCTGCAAAAGTTCTTTTTGACACTGGTGCATCGCATTGTTTTATCTCGAGACCTTTTGCATCTAAGCATGGGTGGTTTTCTCAAGTTATGCATAAACCGTTAGCAGTTGTCTCTCCGGGTAGATGTTTGCTCGCTAACTACGAGGTTCTGGATATTTCTATCTCATTGGGTGGTTTCAAGTTTCTGGCTTCTCCAATGATCCTTGGTAACTCGGATATTGATCTTATTCTCGGGATGGATTGGCTATCTAAGCACAAGGCTCAGCTTGATTGTGCAGCCAGGCAGATTCAATTGACTCATTCGTCTGAGGATGTAATTGTCTTTGCCGCTCGGGATAATACTATCCGTCTGTTTTCTCTCAATGAGAAGGGTGAACTGGATGTTATCTCGCAAATTCCAGTCGTTTGTGAATATCAAGACGTCTTTCCAGAAGAGCTTCCAGGAATGCCTCTGCACCGGCCAGTTGAATTCGTCATTGATCTTGAGCCTGGCACGGAACCAGTGTGCAAGCGTCCTTACAAGCTCGGACCTGAAGAGTTGAAGGAGTTGAAGAAGCAACTCGATATTCAAGAGAGAATGGGTCTCATCCAGCCTAGTTCTTCTCCGTGGGGCTGTGGTGTTCTTTTTGTGAAGAAGAAGGATGGAACGAACTGACTTTGTGTTGATTACCGTCCATTGAACAAGAAGACCATCAAGAACAAATACCCACTTCCCAACATCAACGAGCTGTTCGAACAACTCAAAGGTGCCCAAGTATTCTCCAAGCTTGAACTCCGTATGGGTTATCATCAGATTCGAATCCGTGAGCAAGATATTCCCAAGACGGCTTTCAGGACAAGCTAAGGTTCATATGAATACACTGTCATGTCTTTTGGCCTCGTCAACGCTCCTCCGACGTTCTCTCGCATGATGAACTTCATCTTCAACGCCTACACCAATGACTTCGTTTTGGTCTATCTCGACGGCATTCTGGTTTTCTCGAAGAACAAGGAAGATCATGCCAAGCACTTGCGTTTGGTAGTCGATAAGCTCAGGGAACACCAGTTCTACGCCAAGTTCTCCAAGTGCGAATTTTGGCTCGATGAGGTTCTTTATCTTGGTCATATCATCTCTGCCAAGGGCATTGCGGTGAATCCTGAGAAGGTGTCTACAATTGTTAATTGGGAACCTCCTCAGAACGTGAAGCAACTCCGTAGCTTCCTCTGTCTCGCAAGCTATTGTCGAAGATTCGTTGAAAACTTTTCTAAGATCGCGAAGCCTCTCTCAAATCTTCTCCAGAAGCACATCAAGTACGTTTGGTCTCCGGAGTGTGACATTGCTTTCAACACTTTGAAAGAGAAATTGGTCACCGCTCCAGTTCTGACTCCTACTGATGAATCCAAAACGTACGAGGTCTTTTGCGATGCCTCTCCCCAAGGTCTTGGCGCAGTGTTGATGCAAGAGAAGAAAGTTGTGGCTTATACCTCTCGCCAGTTGAAGCCCAACGAGAAGAACTACCCCACTCATGACCTCGAGTTGGCGGCAGTTGTGCATACTCTTTTGACTTGGAGACATCTCTTATTGGGAAGAAAAGTGGACATTTTCACTGACCACAAGAGTCTCAAGTACATCTTCACTCAGCCTAATCTCAACCTCAGGCAAACTCGATGGGTCGAAATGATTCAAGAGTATAATCCGAGTATGGAGTATACTCCAAGCAAGGCCAATGTGATTGCCGACGCATTGAGCAGGAAGGCTTATTGCAACAGCCTGATTCTCAAGCCTTATCAACCCGAGCTTTGTGAAGCTTTCAGCAAACTTAATCTGTGAGTTGTTCCTCAAGGTTTCCTCGCCAACCTTCAAGTCTCTCCTACCTTGGAAGACCAGATTCTCCAAGCTTAACTTCTTGATGCTATGGTGAAAAAGGTGAAGATTGGGATTGCCAAGACTCAACCCAAGTACAAGTGCTACCACCTTGATGACAAGGATACTCTCTTCTTCGAGGATCGTATTGTTGTGCCCAAAGGTGACCTTCGTAAAGTGATCATGAACGAGGCTCACAATTCTCTCCTCTCCATCCACCCTGGGAGCACGAAGATGTATCAGGACCTCAAGCAGGCTTATTGGTGGACTCAAATGAAGCGCGAGATTGCTCAGTTCGTGAATGAATGTGATGTCTGCAAAAGAGTGAAGGCAGAACACCAAAGGGCAGCGGGTCTCCTCCAACCTCTTGCCATTCCAGAATGGAAGTTTGACCACTTTGAGATGGACTTCGTGACTGGGTTTCCAAAGTCCAAGCGTGGCAACGATGCTATATTCGTTGTCATCGACAAACTCACTAAAGTGGCTCACTTTCTGCCTATCAAAGAGTCAATCACTGCAGCTCAATTGGCGGAACTCTATACTTCTCGAATTGTCTCTCTGCACGGTATTCCACAAGTGATCTCTTCAGACCATGGCAGCATCTTTACCTCCAAGTTTTGGGATTCTTTTCAGAAGGCCATGGGCACCAACATCCGCTTCAGCACAACTTTCCATCCTCAAACTAGCGGTCAAGTCGAGCGTGTCAATCAGATTCTTGAAGATATGCTCAGGGCTTGTGTGATCTCCTTCGGCATGAAGTGGGAGGATTGTCTTCCTTATGCTGAGTTCTCCTACAACAACAGTTTTCAAGCAAGTTCGGGCAAGGCCCCATTTGAAATTCTGTATGGCAGGAAGTGCCGTACCTCTCTCAACTGGTCCGAAACCGGTGAACGTCAACTTCTGGGAAATGAATTAATCACAGAGGCAGAGGAAATGTGCAAAGTCATTTGAGATAACCTCAAAGCAGCCCAATCATGCCAGAAGAGCTACTATGATAGTAAGCACCGTGATTTGGCTTTCGAGATCGGAGATCATGTTTACCTCCGCGTCTCTCCTATGAAAGGTACTCGCCGCTTCGGTATCAAAGGGAAGCTTGCCCCTAGATACGTGGGACCTTTCAAGATCGTTAGCAAGAGAGGCGATCTCGCCTATCAACTCGAGCTTCCTTCAAACTTTGCAAATGTGCATGACGTGTTCCATGTCTCTCAGCTCCGAAAATGCTTCAAGACTCCGGACCGCACCGTCAACTTCGAGGACATTGAGCTCCAAGAAGATCTCTCTTATCATGAGCACCCCGTGGCTATTCTTGAAGAGACTGAACGCAAGACTCGCAACAAGTTAATCAAATTCCTGAAAGTCAAGTGGTCACACTATTCCAACCGTGAAGCTACCTGGGAACGCGAGGATCACCTCCGTTCTGAGTACCCGGCGTTCTTTCAGTCCTAGATCTCGGGACGAGATCCTCTCGTAGTGGTGGAGTGTTGTAACACCCCGGATATGATTTTCCCAATATGTAATCCAACTCTTGCCGTTTCCGGCGTTAAGTTATTTTATTTTCTCGGGTTCGGGTTTTTGTCTCCGTATGTTGTTGTCGTTGTCATGCTTCTCATATCATGTCATCATGTGCATTGCATTTGCATACGTGTTCATCTCATGCATTCGAGCATTTTCCCCGTTGTCCGTTTTGCATTCCGGCGCTTCGTTCTCCTCCAGTGGTCATTTCTACCTTTCTTTCGTGTGTGGGGATTAAACATTTCCGGATTGGACCGAGACTTGCCAAGCGGCCTTGGTTTACTACCGATAGACCGCCTGTCAAGTTTCATACCATTTGGACTTCGTTTGATGCTCCAACGGTTAACCGAGGGACCGAAAAGGCCTCGTGTGTGTTGCAGCCCAACACCCCTCCAAGTTGGCCCAAAACCTACCAAAACCCTCTCCATCATCCAGAGCGTTCGATCATGATCGCGTGGTCGAAAACCGCACCTCATTTGGACACTCCTAGCTCCCTCTACCTTTATATAAAGACCCCCTCCTCAAAATTCCGGATCTCCCCTTCCAAACCCTAAAAAAATCTCCTCCGCCGCCGCCGGACACGTCCGGATGGTGCCGGACGCGTCCGCCCGCCGCCTCCAACCAATCAGCCGCCGCCAAGTGGCCCGGGCGAGCCCCACATCGCCGCCGCCGCCCGAGGTCCGCCAGGCCCGTGGGAGGCCCTCCCGGGCCCATCGACCGCGCCGCCCCGCGCCCTCCTCCGTCCCCGCGCCCGGTGCCCGGCGCCGCCGCGCGCCATTGCAGGCCCCGCTGCTCCGGCGAGGCACCACCGCCGCCGGCATCCTCTGCCGCCCCGCTCCGGCGCGCCGCACGCCCGACGCGGCCGGACCTCGCCGCCGCCCCGGTCGCCGCACCCCGCTGCCTCCTCGACGCCCGGCCTCATCTCCCTCCGACGAACCCCCTCCCTCCGGTGAACAGTAACTCCGGCGCCGGCCATCCTCGAAGTTCGCGCCCGGCCAGATCTGGATCCAGATCCAAACTCGGTTGACTTTTTGTCTCAAACCCTAGATATTTTGCCCTTGTTCATCGCATCGTAACTTTGCATCTGTAGCTCCGTTTTGGGCATATAGCATATCAAAATGTTCGCCTCAGAGAGCACATCATTTCATCTCATTGCATCATTTTCATTTGAGTTCATCTTGCTGCCCGAAATGCTATTGGAAGAGTGCTATTTGAGATAATTGTTAGATCTACTGCTCCAATTAGATATTTGTCATTTTTGCCATGATTGATGTGTGCATGATATGCCCCAGAGCTCTTCATGAGTTTTGTTATATGTTTTTCCATCTATCCAGAGGTGCATCCCATGTATTTTTGTGATGTGTGTGGTGACTAGCACAAGCTTACAAAGTGGTGCATTCGTTAATGCTGATTTCAGGGACTTAGCATTTCCACTAAGTCTTTGGACTGTTTATCTCATTATGCCATATGTTCATGTTGATTCCTAGTGATCCGTGCCTCTTTTGAGGATGATCAGTAAGGATGTTTTGTTAATATTGTAGTGCTCTATCCATCCATGTCTTTGTTTGCAATTATGGAGCACCCTAGCTTGAGTCAATGAAGCTCTAGTTTTGTCATTTCGTGAATCTGAGCAGATTGTCTACTTGTTAGCAATTTTGCCGAGGATGTTGTAGTTGATCCGTGCATGCTATGTTATTGTTCTTGCCATGTCTAGCTTGTATTTTGTGTATTCTTGATGGGTGCATGCTTAGATTGTCATGACTTGCTCTGTAGTGAGTGCATCGAGCTCGTAAACATGCCTACTTGATATCTGTTTCAGCATGCTCCAGTTTTCACAAAGTCTGAGAACTGATTATGTTTTTGCCATGTTCACATGCTTGCAAATGTGTTTTCTGATCCCTTTTGGCTCAAGGTCACTAAGGGACTTTTGTTAAGCTCTTTGAGTAGCTCCATGCCATGCTTTACTTTGCCATGTTCAGGTCCTGTAGCATATTGTTTTCATGCTCCAAAGAGTGCTATCTGATCTGAAATTCCAGACATGTGTTAATTTCACTAAATCTGAAATCTGGTTACCAAATTCATTTTTGCCATGCTTGTTTGAACCTGTTAATGGATGAATTGGCCGTAGCTCAGTGCTAGTCTTTTGTTAAGCTTCATGAATGGATCCCTGCCATGTATTTTGATGCCATGTTTGGGTGCTGTAGCATGTTCATCTTGTTGCATTTAGATGGCTACTTGCTGTAAATCGCAGAACGTGGTCATATTTGAATTGCTTGCCATTTCCAAACCGTAACTCCGATTCCGGCGTTCTTTATATCGTTTTCAAGCATTTTCATCTCATCTTTCCAGTGGCACACTTGGATTTCCATGTTGAGGCCAGGTTCATGTATTCCTTGTCAAATCTTGCATATGCATCGCATATCGCATCCCGCATAGCATACCATCTTTGCATCATATTGTTTGAGCCTTGCACGTGGTTGATTGTGTCCTTGTTGCTTGTTTGGGTAGAGCCGGGAGATGAGTTCGCTAACGAGGAGCCCGTTGAGTTTGCTTTCGAGGATCCAGTCAACTCTGACAACTTTGCAGGCAAGATGATCATACCCTCGAAATCACTACTATCTTTGCTTTGCTAGATGCTCGCTCTTTTGATATGACTATGCTACGATGCCTACCACTTGCTTATCATGCCTCCCAAATTGCCATATCAAACCTCTAACCCACCATGTCCTAGCAAACCGTTGATTGGCTATGTTATCGCTTTGCTCAGCCCCTCTTATAGCGTTGCTAGTTGCAGGTGAAGATTGGAGACCGTTCCTTGTTGGAACATTATTTACTTGTTGGGATATCATTATATTGCCTTGTTATCTTAATGCATCTATATACTTGGTAAAGGGTGGAAGGCTCGACCTCTCGCTTAGTGTTTTGTTCCACTCTTGCCGCCCTAGTTTCCGTCATATCGGTGTTATGTTCCCGGATTTTTGCGTTCCTTACGCGGTTGGGTGACAATGGGAACCCCTTGATAGTTCGCCTTGATTAAAGCTTTTCCAGCAATGCCCAACCTTGGTTTTACCATTTGCCACCTAGCTTCTTTTTCCCTTGGGTTTCCGGAGCCCGAGGGTCATCTTATTTTAACCCCCCCCCCCGGGCCAGTGCTCCTCTGAGTGTTGGTCCAACTCGTCAGCCGCCGATGGCCACCAGGGGCAACTCTGGGCTAGCCTACCGGAAGTTAAGACAATCTGAGTGTGCCCTGAGAACGAGATATGTGCAGCTCCTATCGGGATTTGTCGGCACATTCGAGTGGTGTTGCTGGATTTTTTTTAACTTGTCGAAGTGTCTTGAAGAACTGGGATACCGAGTCTGATCGGAACGTCTCGGGAGAAGGTCTATTCCTTTGTTGACCGTGAGAGCTTGTCATGGGCTAAGTTGGGACTCCCCTGCAGGGATTTGAACTTTAGAAAGCCGTGCCCGCGGTTATGGGCAGATGGGAATTTGTTAATGTCCAGTTGTAGATAACTTGAACCTTAACTTATTTAAAATGAATCAACTATGTGAGTTACCGTGATGGTCTCTTCTCGGCGGAGTCCGGGAAGTGAACATGGTATTGGAGTAATGCTTGCCGCAGGTTTCCCTCTAGTTACTCGCTCGCGCTTTGCCTCCTCTTCTCGCTCTCTTTTGCGAACAGGATAGCCACCATATATGCTAGTTGCTTGCTGCAGCTCCACATATTTTCCTTGCCTTACCTATAAGCTTGAATAGTCTTGATCACGAGGGTGCGAGATTGCTGAGTCCCTGTGGCTCACAGATTACTTCCAAACCAGATGCAGCGCCAGATGACTCCATTCCAGATGATGCGCTTGAGCTCAAGTGGGAGTTCGACAAGGACTCATGCCGATACTACGTGTCTTTCCCTGATGATCAGTAGTGGTGCCCAGTTGGGGTGACCGGGACCGTGTCACATGTTGGGTTATCTTTTATTTTGGCGCCGTAGTCGGGCCATGAGTGTTTGAATGTTGTAATGCTATTTATGTACTTTGATTGACGTGGCGAGTGTAAGCCAACTATTGTATCTCCCCTTTTATTATCTATATTACATGGGATGTTGTGAAGATTGCCTAACTTCGGACATTGCTTTCAATGCGGTTATGTCTCTAAGTCATGCCTCGACACGTGGGAGCTATAGCCGCATCGAGGGTGTTACACCCTTGAAGCGTTGTCGAGGCCACCCCAAACCCTAGAGAAGCTGCATCGAGGCCACTAATTAATATATATGATTCCTTACTATGATTAGGTAGCTAGTTCTACATTTGCCACTAATATATCCATCTGTCATGTTTGAATAATAATTTCCATGTTGTAAATATTTGTAGAAACTATGGACACCGCCCGAGACGAAGCAAAAGAAGCGTTGTTGAGGGACATAATCGCAGAAGGAAGTGATGCCGTCTCGTTGTTTCTCAACGACACCGATGGTCTGGAAGGAGAGGGTGAAGAAGCTGGCTACGGTGACCTAATGACGGTGCAAGAAGAAGAATATGAGGACGGCTCCGGTGACCCAATGCCGGTGCAAGAAGGAGACCGTGATGACGGCTCCGGTGACTGAACCGAGTCCGGCCAGGTATATATATTAGTTAAGCCTGTGCTGACTAGCTAATTGATGCATTCATTGTTTTGGTATGTACACATATTAATTAAGTCTTTGTTCTTTTTTCTAGCCCTCCGGATCGAGCACAACTTCGGTGAAGAGACGAGGCCCGAAGAAAAAGTTGAGCTCGGATGAAATGTTTGCGATCATAGCAATCGCGCCCGACGGCCAACCGATTGAACCCATCCAAACAAAGAACGCATTTGTTGCTCAGTGCGGGGTTCTGGTTAGGGACAAGATCCCGATTAGCATCCAGAAATGGTTTAAGCCGGCTACAGAAGACCCTGAGGTGTCTTATGTCAATGATATACAGAAAAATGATCTTTGGACTGAGCTGAAGTCAAATTTCACCCTACCGCCAGAGGATAATCCAGAGAACCCAGTTAAAGAGAAATTAATCAAGTCTTTTGCTCTTAAGAGGGTGGCAGAACTATTCAGGAGGTGGAAGAAAGAGCTGAATAAGTTTGTCGAAAATAATGAGACACCAGAATTCAAGGGCAGATATGAGAAGATCAGAGATCACTGGCCCGCATTTGTGGCCCACAAGACATCGGAAAAGAGTAAGAAGATGTCGGCGACAAACAAGCAAAATGCTGTGAAGAAGAAGCATCACCATCGCACGGGGTCAGTTGGCTACCTCGTAGCCCGGCCTAAGTGGGCCAAGACTGAGAATGATCTGATTGATAAAGGGATCGAACCAGAGACAATTAACTGGCCAGACCGTTGCCGGACTTGGTTCTTCGGGGCTGGCGGAACCTTGGACCCTGTAACAGGGAAGTGCATTTGGACGAACGATCAACTGGACATACCAGTCAGGAAGCTTCAGCAATATATCGAAGCAGCGCAGCAAGGGACGTTCTTTCCAGACAGAGAGAACGACGAGCTCACAATGGCCCTCGGGAATCCTGAGCACCCTGGACGGACACGAGGCACGCCAGGCTCCATTCCGTGGAAGGTTGGGTTTCCGGACGCTGGCGGTTACAAATCCCATGAGAGGAGGAAAAAAGTGCAGTAGAACCAAATGCAGGCGCTGCAAGCAAGGGTACAAGCGATAGAGGAACGAGAAGCAAATTGCAGCAAACGTACTGCCGAAGCTTCCCCCGAAACTACCCCGCCATCTCAGTGAAGAAGCAGCGTGGCTTCCACCGAGCTGCTTCAGCCGGAGCATGCCTTGACGGCTCCTGCCAGCTATCCCGTGGATGCTATCACAGAGTCTCAAAATTGCCACCTTATGATGCAATGGATGAATTTGAAGGTCAAGGCGGCTGTTGGCTCTGTTTATCCTACTGAACCCGGCGCAACTTTTCACTGCCGGCCGATTCCAGAAGGATATGCTAGGGTGATGGTGGATGAAATAACGGAGGGATTTGAGGACCTCCAGCTTGACCACCCTACCGGTGAAGGGGAGACTAGGCTGGGGTCTGCTCTGAAGACTCCATGCCTATGGCGGAAGGAGCTCATCAACCTTTCAAACTGGGCGCCTCCGCCTCCTCCTCCTTCTCCGGCAAGTCAGGGCACTCCGCCTCCTCCACCGCCTCCTCCTCCGGCGAGTCAGGGCACTCCGCCTCCTCCACCACCTCCTCCTCCGGCGAGTGACGATCAGGGCACTCGACCGGCTCCTTCTCCAGCGCGTGGCGGCACTCCGCCTCCTTCTCCGCCTACGCAGACGCGCCCGAGCAGCCAGCCTCCTCCTTCTCCGCCTCGTCAGCAAGGGCGGAAGAGACCTGCCGCCGCTCCGGCTGCTCCGGCGCGTCGTAGTCCTTCTCCTCCGCCTCATAAGCAAGTAAAGAAGACAACCGCTCCATCTGCTCGGCCGGCGTCTAGCAGTACAACCAGAGGCGGGAGGACATACAGATTCGGTCCTTCTCTGAAGACTCCAGAGAAGTTACCATACGAGAGGACCCCAGAGGAGAACGCCGAGATCGCACGAACCGAAGTGGATGACTAGTTTCAAGGGTTGAAAGCAAAGAGACATCCACTTCCGGAGGAGAAGGTAGATCCGGTGAAAGCGAAGCGCACTCTGGCTGCCCTGACAAAACCACCCAAGTCTCCGTAGAAAGGAAACTATGAGCGCATTATTGGAAAGGAATTTGCTGAAGCGGAGCGGTCGGGAAGTACTGTCAGTGATCAAAGGCTGAAAGAACAACGAGCTGGGAAACAAATTGCCCAGCTCGGCGAACAAGGGAAGCAATCGTGCCCCCCGCTCAAGGTGCATAGCCACAACGTCGCTAATGATCCGAGGATGGTGCCCGGTTATAGCAATCTTGCAGATTACCTGCCCGACGATGTATATTATGAACCCATGGAGGTGCAGATACAAAGATATGAGTACGGGAAGCCTCTCGTCAAAGATGAAAGATCTCTATCAACGATGATGCAAAGATTGCATGATTGGTACTTGAAAATCTGCAGAGACTCTGGGGGGAGGAGTACTTTGTATGTGAAAGTTAAAAAGGAGCATGACCTCGTTGGAATTGAACTGTTGCATGTTCCATTTGAGGAGTTCTATCAGTTTTTCAATCAATTGGCCCTCGATAAAACAACGGTTGCCTACTACTGTCTGTAAGTAGTACTACTTTTGTCATTAAGTCTCTCTATATAGCTCAGCTCTTTCATTGCATGTATTTATAATCATCCTCACTATATTATGCAGATTGAAGATCGTCGAATTGAAGAAAAGATAAGTCAGTGATATTGGGTTCATTAACACATATCTCATAGATGCAACTCAGGTTAAATTTCATGCTGCAGCTACCGAGGCCAACTTGCTATGATCGTTGGTAATAAATGAAAACAAAGATATAATACTCTTTCTTTACAACTTCAAGTGAGTGTTACTGTCTTGTGTGTATTCGGTTTCCCTTATATATTAGTCAAGGTTATAGTAATGTAATTGATGAGTTATGCATGCGTGTGCAGTTTCCACTATATTCTCCTAGAGATTAAGCTTGAGCAGGGACTAGTAACCGTCTTAGACTCAAGACGAAAAGATCCCCAGGACTATGCAGACATGACTCAAATATTCGAGAAGTAAGTTAAATCGATCATTATCCACCATATCAGCAACTTTGTTCATTTCCTGATATATCAAGTAATTGTTTTCTTTGTCCGGCAGGGTTTGGAGAAAATTCACCAGAAAAGCTCCGGGACTGTCGAAGGAGCTGCAATTTAGACACCCGAAAGTAAGTACTATAGTAGCATGTTCCGCGCATCTACTAGTCATTCAAGCACTAGTTTCATCAATACCATTTGGCATTCTTGCTTATCAGTTTGATTGACCTCTATTTCTTGTAAAGTGGTTGTGGTAGGAACAAGGGAATGATTTCTATGGATACTACGTTTGCGAGTCCATCCGCCACACGACCTGTGAGCGGGGCTACACTGACGAACAATATGAAGTACGTAAATAACAACATTCACAATTTTATTTTATTACCATCATTTGTGTTGAGTTTCATTCATTTATATATATATATATATATATATATATATATATATATATATATATATATGTATTGACCCCCTTCTTTAAATTAGATGTTTCGGAAGCGGGATGAACTCCTAGCACCAGCTCGCATGTGAGCAATTCAAGAGGAATTGGCGACATTCTTTCTTGACCACGTGATCCCTGAAGACGGAGGATACTATGTGGACCCTGAGTCCGTATAATTATATTTGTAAGAGATAATTATTGTATATATGTAGCCGGTAGTGTCGGATAGATATACGAGAACTTGTTGTTCGACCAATCTCTCGGAGAAGGAGAGGTGGTCAATATCACTTCTCTCTGTATGCATATATGTTCATGACGATCTTCTGTTTCCTTTGTTTGCTTACTAGCTAGCTAGCGTGTCTAGTCCTCTCTATACGTATGTATAGTACGTAGCGTCGACCAAGCACGGACATAAGAGAGGACACTTCTCTCTATTAATTATAGCTAGCTAACACAATATATGAAACACCTAAATTAACCCCCCAAAA
>NC_041388.1:161492063-161542707 GCF_002162155.2 Triticum dicoccoides
AAAACAAAAACCCCAGCCACAGAAATGCTGACGCGTGGATGCCTATTGGTCCCGGTTGGTGCCACCAACCGGGACCAAAGGGTCTCCTGCCTGGGCTCCGCGCACAGGCCACGTGGAGGCCCATCTGTCCCGGTTCTGGATTGAACCGGGACTAAAGGGACAGGGCATTAGTACCAACCCTTTAGTCCCGGTTCCAGAACCGGGACAAAAGGCCCTTACGAACCAGGACAACGGGCCCTTTTTCTACCAGTGCAATGTTCGTGTTTAGTTGCATTCATTGATGGTGCAAACTACTGAGGTGTGACATGGGGCTCGTTACACATGTCACTGCAGCGCATTAGAGCATCTCCAGCCGTTGGCCCCCCAGGGGGCGTCTAAAACCGCCGCCTGGGGGTGAGCCGGCGCAAAAATTGGGCCTGGGGGCGAGTTGGTCCCCAGCCGCCAGCCCCAGGGCCGCCCCCAGGTGCGTTTAAAAATAAAATTTGTACAGCAAATTTCAGCACAGTTCGGCTAAACACGATAAATTTCGGCAAACTTGGACATATATTAGACATGTTCGCGGATTTTCATTACATAGCAAAATAGATAACTATAATCTAAAAAAGAAACTGGCTGAACGCCGAGTAGTCGCCATCGTCGCCGCCGTCGTCGGACTTCTCCTCCTTGACGCGGCCGTCCCTGGTGGACCCATGACCGGCGTCGCCAACGCGGGCTGGTGGCGGCGGCGCATCGTCGTCGTCGCTGTCGCAGATGACGATGACTCCGTCTTCGTCGCGGTCGCGTCGGCGCTCTGCGAAGCGGCGCAGGGCGGCGCACTGGCACTCCTTCGCCTTCTTGAGGCGCTCCTTCTCCATCGCTATGGAGTCCCTGCGCGCCCATTCCAGGGCCGCGTCGTCGTCGTTGAGCTCCGTCTTCACCGGCGCGGCCGGCTCCTTCTTCATCAGCGCGAGCCCCGGCTCCGTCTTTGGCTTGACGAAGTGCGGAGGAGGAGCCGATGAGGAGGCGCGCCGGCCGCCCTTGTTGATGACGATGCCGACGCTGCGAGTGCGCCGACCGAGCGGCGTCTCCGCTGCGGGCTCGGCCTTGACGCCGAGCAGGGTCAGAGTACCGGAGGAGTGCGAGGAAGGTCGCGAGGAGGAAGAAGAGGAGACCCGAACCTCCTTGGCGCCCATGGCCCGGCGCGTCGGTGGTGCGCCGGGGTGGCCACCCTCGCCGGGTACGCCAATGGCGGGTCGTTGCCGCCCTCGAGGTATGTCAGCACGCCCTCGAGTGTGCGGCCGGGGACGCCCCACCACAGGTGGCGCCCCTCGCTGTTCTTCTGGCCTCCGACCACCGGCGCGCCGTTGGTGGACGCCAACCGCTGCTGCTGGTGGCGCTCGAAGTACGCCGCCCAAGCCGCGTGGTTGTCGACGGCGTACTGGGGGAAGGAGAGCTGGGCGTCGATGAGGGAGGCTCGTATGACCTCGACCTCCTCGGCGAAGTATTTGGGCTTGGCCACGGCGTCGGGCAACGGGGGAATGGGCACTCCCCCGTCGCTGAGTCTCCACCCCGTCGGCCCGGCGCGCATGTCCGGCGGCGCCGGGATGTTCACCTGGAATAGGAGCCAGGACTCTTGTTCGCATAGCGAACGGCGGCCGAAGCCGTTGGCCGCCGCCTCGTCTTCGGGGAAACGCTCTGCCATGGCGACGGGCTCGGGAGAGGTAGAGAGGGAGAGGGAGGGGCTGGGCGGCAGCGCTCGGGAGAGGTAGAGGGAGGGCTGGGCGGCGGCGAGGGGCGGGGCTGGTGTGGGCACATGCGAGTGAGGCCACCGGCTATATAGCCGCGCCACGCCCGTGTGTACGCGTGCGAGGGAGGGGAGGCATCGGCGCGCCGTCCCGTGACGCGCCGCCCGTGAGGAATCAATGGCAAGGCTGACCGGCGGCAGCCTTGCCATTGATTCCCCGCGGGAACCGAGGCCGTTGGGGGAAGACGAGGCGCCGTGTCGCTGACGCGGCTGGCCCACGGTTTTTTCGCGCCAAAACAGCTCGCCCCGGCGCCCCCGGGCGCCCCCCAGTGCGCTGGGTTCGGCTTGGGTCCGCCAGCGCTGTTTTCGGCCCAGGCCGGCGAAAATCAGGCTCCTGGGGGCGCGACTGGGCCATTTTTTCGACGCCGGCGTGAAAAAATTGCTTGGGGAGGCCTTCCTGAGGCACGGCTGGAGATGCTCTTAGGCTGCTTGCGACGGTGACGAGTAAGACATTATATTATATACATTATTGAAGAACTGCAAAATATATATACATTATAATTGCCCGTTAGTTCATTTTTTAAGATGATAAGGCCCTATTTTTAGTTTTTGCACAGGGCCTCGGATTTTGCCAGCCCGACCCTGTAACTTGTGTATTTCATGGCGATGATCCTTCTATCTGCTAGCTAAGGTGTGTCTTGTCTTGGCTGTCCTTTTTTCCTTTTTCCTTTATCCATCTACATGTATGATATTTGGTCCGGTTTGCCTCAGAAATGGGTTTCCCTCATATTGAAAACCTAATCTAGTACAGTTGTGGATAGAAAATCATGGTGATACATTTATTTTTTTCTTTGATAAAAGACAATTTTATTCGCTTATAGTGAAGCATCAAAGGAATACAAATGCCATGGGCATACATCCGGCCTATGCACTACTAGAACTAGTAGAGTGCCCGTGCGTTGTTACGGGCTTTTATTTTTTTTATTTGTTGCATATATAAACATAATGCATGCCAAATTTCACATGTATAAAAAATGTAATTCAATGACGTATACTATCACTTCTGATGCACAAAAAAAATTGGTAGGGAAACATATGGCAACTTTATTGTGCATTGCATTAAAAATGATATATAGATACCATCTGGACGCCTTTTTATGCAGGTGCTATCAAATGACCGATCATCTCACGGAGCATGTTCATTTATTTTTCATTTAGAGAAAAAAAACACGGAGGATCTTGCGCCCTTACAAAACACATATTGCAAGATGCCACGACCAGCAATTTGATTGCATTACGCAATTGTGTGGAAAACTATTACAATGAAATTAGGGGCTTGGAACCATATAGGTTACAATTTAGGAACTACTTCAGCGGAATACCAATTTGTAACTATTCCCTTGGTTCCAAATTAGTTGAAGTTTTATCATCACAAGATTCTAGTATGAAAGCTTAGTAGTTTATCATCACAAGATTCAAATTTCAAAAACACCTTAAATTTATGGCGAGAAACTGATGTAGAACTACATAGAATCGAGAATAAAAGTTGTCACTTAAGTAAGAGTGCTAATATTCAGAACTCATTGAAAATGTTTGGCAAATGGAATGAGGATTGCAAGACCGGAGATTATAGCTCCGAGGGAGGGGCAATGACAGCGGCGCGCCTTCGACTCGCTTCAGTGCTTGTAGTCGTCGCTAGGTGGTCTACGGATATGGAAGTAATTTTTATTATTTCTAGTGTTCGTTCTACTACCATGATTAAAGATGAATAGATTGGAAGTTTTTCCCGCAAAAAGATAAATTGCAGCAAGTCAGATCCATTTTTACGAAGCTCAACTATATGGAATGATGGAGCAGCCTCAAAACCTTCATTGCTAGAAGAATAATAGAATCTTCTGTTTTGAGAAAAAGCAAGCACTTTTGACACCATGAGCATATACATAGCAAGAAACAAAACAAAACTATACAAAGGGGTTGTATAGCAAAAGAGGAAACTATCTTGCAAAAAAGATTGAAAGGGAAAGAAAATAAAATCCTAGATGAAGCAAACAACCCCCTGAAAAGAGGAAATACGCTTGTTAAGAATGTGGATGCTTTCTCCTATCATCTGTTGGATTATGTATGGGCTTAGGCCCATATAAGACACTAATCCCTGGTTAATCTTAAGGCCCATGTATGAGATGGCAGGTGGTGGGAAGTTTAGTCCCACCTTGCTAATTGAGGAGAGTTGAGACCCCTTTATAAGGGCTGCTCTACCATTTGCCATTGGGAGCTTGGGAAGAGGAGTGGTGCACGCGCACTCCTCCTCCGCCGCCTGCCTCGCCTCGTCACGACGTGCGCGCGCCGCGGGTTGCGGGAATGAGCCGAAACTTATTTTTGCCACTCAGGAATGAATTAATTAATCAAGGATTAATTAACGAGTCGCTAACATGTGGGCCACTGTCCAAGACTTTGGACTGTGGGCTGACTTGCGTTGCCGGGATTCGTCAACTCCCTTGTCGGGACCCGCGTATTCGTCGACTCCCTTGCTGGGAGTGCGACCCTTGCCGGGACCAACGACTCCCTTGCCGGGAGTGGGCCGACTCGGTCGTGGGCCTCGGCAAGGCCCACGACTTTCTTCCTTACGGACTATATAAGAAGGCTCTGGCGAGTGAAGTAACCTAGTTCGGTTCACTCATTCCCTCTCGCGTAACCTAGCCGTCATCTACTGTTCCTCGCTCTGTGCTGCCTCGGGCGGTCCCATCCCGACGACCGCGTGCACGGCTGGTCGGGAGAGCATGTGCCTCCGGAACCCTGTCGTTCGAGATCCTGTCCGGGAGAACGGCAATAAGATTTTTGGGGAGCGTCTTGACGCGACTGCTCCTGATCCGTCCCCAACTCCGTTCGCCTCTGCGTCCACTACTTCCTCTGCATCGACACCATGGCCGATGACACCACTGCTAAGAAGAAGGCCACGGACGACGCTGAGGCTGCTGCTGCCGCCGCCGCGTTGGCCTGGCCAATCGGAGGATATGATCTGTTCATCCCTCGTTGACTCGTACTTATGCTAGCCGTATATGTGCTGATCATAGAAGGTTCGATTCTATGTTCTGTACGTGCTAGTATGCTTAGGTATCGCTATGAGATGCATACCTTTTATGTTATGCTTACTGTTTACTCGTGGATAAGTCTAATCGGAAAAGTGCTAATATTTCCAACATCATCTCCCTACATTGACAAAACACAGAAAACTGCATTAGACTGCTAATGATAGAAATGCTAGCAAATAATTCAATTTTAGATACTTGACATTCGGGAAACTAATGCTGAGTTGCAGTGGCACATGCAAAAATATTGAACTGTTTTGCTCCTAACAAATTAATGCATCAATCAGCTCACACACGCATATGTTGTCGGTGTGCTACTTAAAAACTAAATGAATGGAAAGGGATTAACCCATGACTATTAAACTGAAGGTGAAAATTGTTGGAGTTTTGCTAGTAGGCCTTTGGCCCAAAGCCTAACTAAAATTCTGAAATTCTCTTGGTCCATTCATGCACACATGTGAGTGGAGTGAGTGAGGCTAAAGTTTAGTCCCACCCTGGAAGTTGAGAGAGAGTTGCACCTCTTTATAAGGTGAGCTCTTCTACCACTTGTATGAGCATGAGAAGAGGAGACCTACACGCGCGCTCCTCCTCGCTCGCTCGCCTCGCCACGCCACGCCTCGTCACGACGCGCCGCGGGTTGCGGGTTGCGGGATTGAGCCAAGCCGAGGACAGAGCTATGCACATTGTCTATATTTTTGCTGCATGGGAAAATTAATGAGTCATTAATTAATAATTAACGGACGCGTTAATTACTGAACCGTTTCCGATTCTTTTGGATCGTGACGACTCGGACGTGGGGTTTACTCCCACGACCTACCCGGCCCGCACTATATAGTCAGGCAGACGTCTACCCTAGCCGTCGCCGCTTCGTATGGTTTCTCACCACCGTTCCAGATCATTGCGCCGCCAAGCAAGTCTTCTCCATCCCTCCTTCCGGCGTGCACCGCGAGAAGGGACAGCAGGCCTCTGGAACCCCGCCTCTCGTGATCCTGTACGGGAGAGGGGCGATCAGGTTTTTGGGGAGCGCACTCGCGCGACTGCTGGCAGCGACGACTTCGCGAACAACGACTTCTTCCCCGACCTCGGCAACCTCGTCCTCGACGACATGGGCGACAACGTCAACACCGGCGGTGCTGCACCCGCTGCACCGTATGTGATTCTGTCCTTCCTGTTCGAGATCGTGGTAGAATTCATGCTTCTAGTATGTGCCCTAGATGTGATATGTTCATCTGCTATGCTAGTTCGCATGATTGATTTAATCTCTGCTGCTGTGGTCATGATTTATCTTTTGTTTATTTGGATTAAATCTCGTAGTAATTTGCTCATATTTCCAACAATCCAAAAACCTGATTATAGGCAATTTACTCTGAGTGGTTTTGCTGCGCATCTGAAGCCGCCTGCCTTTAAGGGGGCGCAATATAAGAGGTGGCGCACGAGAGCAGTCTACTGGTTTCAGACCATGGGCTGCTATGATGCCACCAAGGGCAAGCCTGAGGGCGATCTTAATCCAGCACAGCTGGAAGCTTTTGAGAAGATCGATACCCTCTTTAAAGGCGCTCTTCTGAGTGTTCTTGATGACTCCATTGTGGATTCGTATATGTCGTTTGACAACGGCAAGGACATGTGGGCTGCGCTCGAGGCCAAGTTTGGTGCCTCGGACGCCGGCAGCGAGTTGTACGTCATGGAGAAATTCTATGACTACAAGATGACTGATGAGCGCCCTGTTGTACAGCAGGCTCATGAGATACAGTCGCTCGCAAAAGAACTTGAGTACTTCAAGTGTGTGTTGCCGGACAAATTTGTTGCCGGAGGCATCATTGCCAAGCTTCCACCTTCGCGGAACAATTTTGCTACTTCCCTGAAACACAAGAGACAGGAGTTTTCCGTTGCGGATCTCATTGGTACTCTTGATATTGAAGAGAAGGCGAGAGCAAAGGACACACGTGCTCGAGTTGCTGAGGGAGGTTCTAGTGCCCACATGGTACAGAAGAAGAACTCCCAGCCCAACAAGTTCAAAAACAATAAGAACAAAACTCAGGGCAAAGGCAAGTTTGATACAAAGAACAAGCCATCACATTCTACCAACTTCAAGAAGAATTCTCATAAGAAGGGGAAGGGACTTTGCCATGTTTGCGGTGATCCTAATCACTGAGCTCCGAAGTGTCCTAACCGCTTTGAGGAGCGCGAACATGAGAAGAGCGGCAAGTCCGCTAATGCTGTCATCGGTGATACTGATATGAAGGAATCAGGGTACGGTATTTTTCCTACCATCCTTTCAGTATTTCAATCCCCTGATTGGTTAATTGACACTGGTGCCAATGTACATGTTTGTGCTGACGCCTCCATGTTTTCTTCTTACCAGGCAACAGGGACTTCACCCGTACTGATGGGGAACGGGTCACATGCCATCGTTCGAGGTGTTGGTACGGTCGATCTGAATTTTACTTCGGGGAAGACTGTGCGTCTGAAGAACGTCCATCATGTGTCGTCCATCAATAAAAATCTCGTTAGCTGTTCCCGTTTATGTCGAGATGGTTTTAAGTTGGTTTTCGAATCCAATAAAGTTGTAATTTCTAAGTGTGGACAATTTGTTGGAAAAGGCTATGAGTGCGGAGGCTTGTTCCGCCTATCTTTGTCAGATATTTGCACTAAAGTTATTAATAATGTTTGCCACAATAATGAGTCTGATATTTGGCATTCACGACTCTGTCATATTAACTTTGGTTGCATGACGCGGTTAGCCAATATGAATTTAATTCCGAAAATCTCTACTGTCAAAGGCTCCAAGTGCCAAGTATGTGTGCAAGCTAAGCAACCTCGCAAGTCCCATAAGACTGCAGAGGCAAGAGACTCGGCGCCACTAGAGCTTATACATTCTGATCTTTGTGAGATGAATGGCGTGTTGACAAAAGGTGGAAAGAGATACTTCATGACGTTGATTGATGACTCCACTAGATATTGTTATGTATATCTTCTGAAATCAAAAAATGAGGCTTTGACTTTCTTTAAAAACTATAAAGCTGAGGCAGAGAACCAACTTGATCGAAAAATTAAACGGCTTAGGTCCGATCATGGTGGAGAGTATTTTTCCAATGAATTTGATCTGTTTTGTGCGGAACATGGTATAATCCATGAGAGGACGCCTCCCTACTCATCCCAGTCAAATGGGGTAGCCGAAAAAAAGAACCAAACTCTAACTGATATGGTTAACACCATGTTAGACACTTCGGGTCTATCCAAGAAATGGTGGGGGGAGGCGCTAATGAATGCGTGTCATGTCCTAAACCGAGTTCCCACAAAGCATAAGACCATGACTCCATTTGAGGAATGGGAAAGGAAAAGGTTGAAACTCTCATACCTACGTACTTGGGGTTGTTTGGCGAAAGTCAATATACCAATTCCCAAGAAGCGCAAGCTTGGACCAAAAACCGTGGATTGTGTTCTTCTGGGCTATGCTTTTCATAGCATCGGCTATAGATTTTTGATAATAAAATCTGAGGTATCCGACATGCATGTTGGTACGATTATGGAATCAAATGATGCAACTTTCTTTGAGGACATATTTCCTATAAAGGATATGTCGAGTTCATCAAATCAGGAGATACCTACTCCATCTAGTGAGGAATTCACTGTAATTCCTGAACCCACCATTGCGATGGAACATGTTGAGAATCCTGTTGAGGGTAACAATGGAACTCCTGTGAGAAGTAAGAGACAGAGGACTGCAAAGTCTTTTGGTGATGATCTCATTGTGTACCTCGTGGATGACACACCCAGGACTATTTCAGAAGCCTATGCATCTCCTGATGCTGACTACTGGAAGGAAGCTGTACGTAGCGAGATGGATTTCATCTTAGCTAACGGTACCTGGGAGATCACTGACCATCCTTATGGGTACAAACCTGTAGGATGTAAGTGGGTGTTCAAGAAGAAGCTTAGACCTGATGGTACGATTGAAAAGTACAAGGCATGACTTGTGGCCAAGGGTTATACCCAGAAAGAAGGTGAAGACTTCTTTGATACTTACTCACCCGTGGCTAGACTGACCATAATTCGGGTGCTACTATCACTGGCTGCCTCACATGGTCTTCTCGTTCATCAAATGGACGTTAAGACGGCTTTCCTCAATGGAGAGTTGAAGGAGAAAATTTACATGGATCAGCCAGATGGTTTTGTAGTACCTGGTCAGGAAGGAAAGGTGTGCAAATTATTAAAGTCTTTATATGGCCTTAAACAAGCTATTAAGGAGTGGCATGAGAAGTTCGAAAGAACATTAACTGCTGTCGGCTTTGTAGTAAACGATGGTGACAAGTGCGTGTACTATCGCTATGGTGGGGGCGAAGGAGTTATTCTTTGTCTGTATGTCGACGACATATTGATCTTTGGAACCAAACTTGATTTAATCAAGGAGGTTAAGGATTTCTTATCTCGCTGTTTTGAGATGAAGGATCTAGGAGTAGCTGATTTTATCTTAAACATCAAGCTGTTGAGAGATGAGAATGGTGGGATCACACTGCTTCAGTCTCATTATGTGGAAAAGGTCTTGAGTCGTTTTGGGTATAGCGACTGCACGCCTTCTCCAACTCCATATGATGCTAGTGTGTTGCTTCGAAAGAATCGACGGATTGCTAGAGATCAACTAAGGTATTCTCAGATTATTGGCTCGCTTATGTATTTGGCGAGTGCCACGAGGCCTGACATCTCTTTTGCTATGAGCAAGCTGAGTCGGTTTGTGTCAAAACCGGGAGATGATCATTGGCATGCGCTTGAGAGAGTTATGCGCTATTTGAAAGGCACCGCGAGCTATGAGATTCACTACACCGGGTATCCAAGGGTACTAGAGGGTTATAGTGACTCAAACTGGATATCTGATGCTGATGAGATTAAGGCCACAAGTGGTTATGTTTTTACACTTGGTGGTGGTGCTGTTTCCTGGAAGTCTTGCAAGCAGACCATCTTAACGAGGTCAACTATGGAAGCAGAACTCACAGCATTAGACACTGCCACTGTTGAAGCAGAGTGGCTTCATGAACTCTTGATGGACTTACCTATGGTTGAAAAACCAATACCCCCTATCCTGATGAACTGTGATAATCAAACTGTGATCGTCAAGATAAACAGTTCTAAGGACAATATGAAGTCCACAAGGCATGTGAAGAGGAGACTAAAATCTGTCAGAAAATTGAGGAACTCCGGAGTTATTACGTTGGATTATATCCAAACGTCGAAAAACTTGGCAGATCCCTTCACAAAGGGTCTATCACGTAATGTGATAGATAATGCATCGATGGAGATGGGTTTGAGACCCACCGCATGAGTTGTCCATAGTGGTAACCCACTCTATGTGATCGGAGATCCCGTGAAGTAGAAGTGGGAGACAAGCTGTTGGTCAGCTGGGAGGAGAGTATCCCTATATTAATTATCCCACTCCGTGAAGATGCAATACTCTCCTGATCTGCATGGCAGGTTGATACTTATCTTAATGTGTTCCAAGTGGCTTATTCGGGTAAGCAGAGATATTGTCCTGCAGGACATCTTCTGAGGAACACACCTATATGAATTTGACTGTTAACGTCGCAGTCTGTGAGAATTGGGTGTTCTCTAATAAATTCATGAAAGGCCCTGGAGTATGGCGTATACGCTCCACCCGCGGGGAAGCCTTGCGGCAGCCCATTATCGGTCAAGAATTTGTGTGAAACTAGTTTCACAGAAAACTTATAGTTCAAGGCATAGTCCACTATTCAAGTTGTGATCTAGTATAGCATAAATTTCTAAGTGGAAATTCAACTTCACAGTCTCCACTAAGCACCGATATATAAAACAATGTTTTGAAACTAAATGATGAGATGTGCCAATGAGACTTTGTGGGGGATTGTTGGAATTTTGCTAGTAGGCCTTTGGCCCAAAGCCCAACTAAAATTCTGAAATTCTCTTGGCCCATTCATGCACACATGTAAGTGGAGTGAGTGAGGCTAAAGTTTAGTCCCACCCCGAAAGTTGAGAGAGAGTTGCACCTTTTTATAAAGTGAGCTCTTCTACCACTTGTATGAGCATGAGAAGAGGAGACCTACACGGGCGCTCTTTCTCCTCGCTCGCCTCGCCACGCCACGCCTCGTCACGACGCGCCGCGGGTTGCGGGATTGAGCCGAGCCGAGGACAGAGCTATGCACGTTGTCTATATTTTTGCTGCATGGGAAAATTAATGAGTCATTAATTAATAATTAATGGACGCATTAATTACTGAACCGTTTCCGATTCTTTTGGATCATATGACGATTCGGACATGGGGTTTACTCCCACGACCTATCCGGCCCGCACTATATAGTCAGGCAGACGTCTACCCTAGCCGTCGCCGCTTCGTATGGTTTCTCACCACCGTTCCAGATCATTGCGCCGCCAAGCAAGTCTTCTCCATCCCTCCTTCCGGCGTGCACCGCGAGAAGGGACAGCAGGCCTCCGGAACCCCGCCTCTCGTGATCCTGTACGGGAGAGGGGCGATCAGGTTTTTGGGGAGCGCACTCGCGCGACTGCTGGCAGCGACGACTTCGCGAACGACGACTTCTTCCCCGACCTCGGCAACCTCGTCCTCGACGACATAGGCGACAACGTCAACGCCGGCGGTGCTGCACCCGCTGCACCGTATGTGATTCTATCCTTCCTGTTCGAGATCGTGGTAGAATTCATGCTTCTAGTATGTGCCCTAGATGTGATATCTTCATCTGCTATGCTAGTTCGCATGATTAATTTAATCTCTGCTGCTGTGGTCATGATTTATCTTTTGTTTATTCGGATTAAATCTCGTAGTAATTTGCTCATAGCACATACTAGAAGCATGAATTCTACCACGATCTCGAACAGGAAGGACAGAATCACATACGGTGCAGCGGGTGCAACACCGCCGGCGTTGACGTTGTCGCCCATGTCGTCGAGGACGAGGTTGCCGAAGTCGGGGAAGAAGTCGTCGTTCGCGAAGTCGTCGCTGCCAGCAGTCGCGCGAGTGCGCTCCTCAAAAACCTGATCGCCCTTGCCAGGACCAACGACTCCCTTGCCAGGAGTGGGCCGACTCGGTCGTGGGCCTCGGCAAGGCCCACGACTTTCTTCCTTACGGACTACATAAGAAGGCTCTGGCGAGTGAAGTAACCTAGTTCGGTTCACTCACTCCCTCTCGCGTAACCTAGTCGTCATCTACTGTTCCTCGCTCTGTGCTGCCTCCGGCGGTCCCATCCCGACGACCGCGTGCACGGCTGGTCGGGAGAGCATGTGCCTCCGGAACCCTGTCGTTCGAGATCCTGTCCGGGAGAACGGCAATAAGGTTTTTGGGGAGCGTCTCGACGCGACTGCTCCCGATCCGTCCCCAACTCCGTTCGCCTCTACTTCCACTACTTCCTCTGCATCGACACCATGGCCGACGACGCCACCGCTAAGAAGAAGGTCACGGACGACGCTGAGGGTGCTGCTGCCGCCGCCGTGTTGTCCTGGCCAATCGGAGGATATGATCTGTTCATCCCTCGTTGACTCGTACTTATGCTAGCCGTATATGTGCTGATCATAGAAGGTTCGATTCTATGTTCTGTACGTGCTAGTATGCTTAGGTATCGCTATGAGATGCATACCTTTTATGCTATGCTTACTGTTTACTCGTGGATAAGTCTAATCGGAAAAGTGCTAATATTTCCAACATCATCTCCTTACGTTGACAAAACACAGAAAACTGCATTAGACTGCTAATGGTAGAAATGCTAGCAAATAATTCAATTTTAGATACTTGACATTCGGGAAACTAATGCTGAGTTGCAGTGGCACATGCAAAAATATTGAACTGTTTTGCTCCTAACAAATTAATGCATCAATCAGCTCACACACGCATATGTTGTCGGTGTGCTAACTAAAAACTAAATGAATGGAAAGGGATTAACCCATGACTATTAAACTGAAGGTGAAAATCAGCAAATCTATCATGTACGTGTCCAACTTTCCACTTACAAGCGCTCCACAGATCGACCTTACTAAATAATGAAGCATCGGACCAACTTGAATAATCAGACCAGAAAATCCAAAAGAATGTGAAGGAAGGGAATCAGCTAACCTTTTTATAGGCACCAAATTTTGTCGATTGGTGGAGAAATCTCAAATATTATTAAGAAAAGGTTACCAAACCGAACTTGAAGGACCTGCAATGAAACAACAAACAACGTATTTAGAATCGGGAACTTGCATATCAGGAGTCCCTCGCGACTAACCTGGAGAATGGCAGGAATATGTACATGAACTACGAGAGGGAGCATCAGGGGACTATGCGTGGGTCGACGCCGTGACGGATCTAGAATCTTGCCCGCGTGGGGGCAAGCATGGGATATGATGGTTAAACGACATAAAAATGGGCATAAATGTATATAAATATGCAATAGTAAAAGTAATTTGTAAATTTTTTGTGGGGGGCATGGCCCCTACTACCCCACCCCTAGATCTGCCACTGGGTCGACGACAGAGGATCCAGCAGCGCCCCAATCGACAGTATGTCAGCCTGAGAGACGAGTGCGGCAGCGGTGGCGAATCTGTGGGTCGCCTGCATCGGTTACCTCGGACCATCGCTGGTCGCGGAGGGAAAGCACGCGACATCAGTGAATGAAGAACCTTAGATACATCCTAGGTCAATGGGATGTTGCTCCTTACCGTCCTCCTGTTGCTCAGAAATCCCGTATTCAGATTACAGTCAATTAACAATATGTCAAACCAACATAGAGGAATACTCACCTGAACAAAAGGGTTCAATTAATTATTAGACAAATGGTTCCAAAGTGTGTAATGTTAATCAAGTGTAAATGTAATCGTACAATAAATTTTATAGTTTACACCGAAAAGAAGGAACGTCCCTATTCAGGCATACTTGGAACTTGTGATAGTACCATAGACATTTTCTCATATATATACCACCATGAGTTTGAGATAGGGTTATGTGAAGAGGAAATCATAGGTGAAAAATGTGTGTACACTTTGAACAATATAGGGGCACAGAAAGTTAGCCAAACATTACGACCTATTGTCTATTATTCCTATGTCAGTTAAGTCGCCCACTGTTATGACCGGCCAGGTCTATGGCCGCCGCAGGCCCAACAGGCAGGCTTAGGCCCGCAAGTTATCTTAGTTTTATTCAGATTAGGCAAGTTATCTCAGAATTGATTCTTCTACAAGTTATCTAGGATATAAGTATAGATTGTAAGACTCTTTTGGATGCAAGCAATAAAGACTATTATTATCTTTTGTTGCCCGGCTCCTAGAGGAGCCGGAAACCCTAGCCGCCGCAGCCTAGCCGCCGCCGCCCTCAACCCTAGCCACGACGGCGCCCTGCCGCCGGCGCGCCCGCTCCTCGCCGCGCCCACTTCCTCCTTGCCCCTACAACCTACGCAGTAGAGCCGGTAGGAACCCTAGTCCTACCAATTTGGTATCAGAGACCACGTTGCGATCATGTCGATGCCGCCATCACCGCCGCCGCTGCCCATCGGCACCACCGCGCCCATGACGACGGCGCCAAGCATCACCGCGCCGACCGCATCCGCCGGGACCTCGCTGGCGTGTCCCGTCTCCTCCTCGGCACCACCTGCACCGGCGTCTCCGGGCGCATCTCCACCATCGCCGCTGGCCGCCTTGTCTCCGGACCAACTCGCCGCCACGCTACATCACCTCGTCACCGCCGTCCACGGGCTTCAGCTCTACCAGCAATATGGGGCCGGGGCCTATGCTCAACCGCCATCAGCCCCGATCGCCGCCCCTGGTCTTCTCCTACAGCAGCAGCCGCAGTACGGGGGCGGGGCGAGCCCCTTCGCGCCACCACCAGGACCGTACCAGGGCGCGGCCGCGTACGGCGGGCCCCCGTTCGGGCCGATCCAGGCGGGATTGGCATCCGGGCCAGCGCCGGCCGCGGCACCCCTCTGGCCTTTGCCGCCGGCCACCTCGGCCGCCTCCTGGCTGCAGCAGCTGCCGCCCACCGTCTGGCCGGTTCAGCAGACGCCGTTCCCCGCATGGCCGGCCCAGCAGCCGCCGCCGACGGCGTCCCAGGGCCTGCGTCCACCGCCGTTCTCCGCGCTCTCATCAGCCGGGACCACCTCGGGCGCGGCCTCGACTACCGGGTTACCGATCCATCAGGTCCGGTTTCCCCCGTCCCCGTCCCCCCTGCCAGCATGGGCGGCGGGGTCTTCGCCTTCACCGGTCTACACCACGACCCCGGTTGAGCCGACTCCGTTTCCGCAGTCCGGCGGGCCATCCGGCCCCGCCAGCCAGTACCCGGACTACTCCGATCAGGCACCTCCGGCTTCACTCTTCCGAGCCCCCGCGCCTGCTCAGCACAGCGGGCCGCAGCAGACACCGCCGCGGTTCGCCAAACTCGACTTCGCCACCTACGAGGGCACGGAGGACCCCCTCAACTGGCTCAACCAGTGCGAACAGTTCTTTCGAGGGCAGCGGACGCTCGCTTCAGATCGTACCTGGCTCGCGTCCTATCATCTTCGAGGCGCAGCACAGACCTGGTACTACGCGCTCGAGCAGGACGAGGGCGGCATGCCACCGTGGGAGCGCTTTCGGGAGCTCTGTCTTCTCCGTTTTGGGCCTCCTATCTGCGGGAGCCGACTGGCGGCCCTCGGCCGTTTACCATTCACATCTACGGTGCAGGACTACGCCGATCGCTTCCAGGCCCTGGCATGCCACGCGCCGGGCGTCTCCGCGACCCAGCGCGCCGAGCTCTTTGTGGGCGGTCTGCCGGACCATATCCGCGTGGACGTCGAGCTCCGGGATCCCCCCGATCTCCAGACGGCCATGTACTACGCCCGGGCCTTCGAGCAGCAGGCCCAGGCACTGCAGCCGCCACTCGGACGGAGTGGCCGCCAGCCCAGTCGGCCAGCACCGACTTCCTCAGCCCCGGGTCGGCCTCTCCCATCCGCGACGGCCACATCCCCGGCTGCCACACGGCCCTTCCGTCGGCTGTCACCGGCCGAGCAGCAGGAGCGTCGCCGTCAGGGTCTCTGCTTCAACTGCGATGAGCCCTATACGCCGACCCATGTCTGCCCCCGCCTCTTTTATTTAGAGACGGTTGACTACACCGAGGAGAACGACTCGCCCGACCCGTTACATCCGCCTACGGCGCCCGAGGACGCGGCCGCGGATTCCGCAGCGACGGCGTGCGTCGTCTCCCTTCACGCCCTGGCCGGCATCCGGGGCGAGCAGACCATGCTGCTGCCGGTGACGATCCATGGCGAGCGCCTGGTGGCCCTGCTAGATACGGGCTCCACACACAACTTTCTGCCCGAATCGACCATGCGTCGGCTAGCCCTCCCGACGACGGGCGGGGAGCGCCTGCGGATCACAGTGGCGAACGGTGATCGCCTCCAGTGCCATGGGCTAGCCCGCGACGTTCCCATCTCCATCGGCGGTGAACACTTTTCCATCACTTGTGCAGGGATCGATCTCGGTTGCTTCGACTTCATCCTCGGGGTGGACTTTCTCCGGACCCTCGGCCCCATCCTATGGGATTTCGACGCACTCATGATGACATTCTGGCGGCAGGGCCGCCGCATCCGGTTGGAGGGCATTGGGGGCGCCGCGGCTGCCGTGCCACATCTCCAGCTGGCTGCCGCGTCCTTGGAGGCTGAGCACCCCCTGCTGGATTCTCTTCTGGAGCAGCACAGCGACCTCTTCGATGCTCCGCGGGGTCTTCCGCCTGCCCGGGTGTACGACCATCATATTCACCTCGTACCAGGCTCCACTCCGGTGGCGGTACGGCCCTACCGCTACCCCCAGCTGCAGAAGGATGAGTTGGAGCGCCAGCGTGCCCTGATGCTCGCCGCAGGCATCATCCGGATCTCCACGTCACCCTTCACAGCGCCGGTGCTTCTCGTCCGTAAGTCCGACGGTACATGGCGCTTCTGCATCGACTACCGCGCCCTCAACGCACTCACGCTCAAGGACAAGTTCCCTATACCGGTGGTCGACGAGCTCTTGGATGAGCTCCATGGGGCACGCTTCTTCACCAAGCTCGATCTTCGGTCGGGCTATCATCAGGTGCGCATGCATCCGGACGACATCGCCAAGACGGCGTTTCGCACCCACCATGGCCACTTCGAGTTCCTGGTGATGCCTTTCGGCCTCGCCAACGCCCCGGCGACTTTCCAAGCCCTGATGAACGACGTCCTTCGACCCTACTTACGGCGGTTTGTGCTTGTTTTCTTTGATGACATTCTTATCTACAGCGCCACCTGGGCCGAACATCTCCAGCACGTCGCCATCGTCTTCAACGAGCTTCAGGTGCACCACCTCCACCTTAAGCGCTCAAAGTGCTCGTTCGGGACACCTACCGTCGCCTACCTCGGCCATGTCATCTCGGCCGACGGAGTGGCTATGGACGCCGATAAGGTGGCGGCCGTCTCCGCCTGGCCGACGCCTCACTCACCGCGGGCTCTCCGCGGGTTCCTCGGACTCGCTGGCTACTACCGGAAATTTATCCGGGAGTTTGGACTCATCGCGGCGCCCCTCACGCGGTTGCTTCGCCGCGACGCCTTCGCCTGGGACGCTGAGGCGACGACGGCATTCGAGGCCCTCAAGGGGGCCCTCACGACGGGCCCCGTCCTCCAGATGCCCGACTTCGACCGTCCGTTCGTGGTGGACTGTGACGCCTCGGGCGCCGGGTTCGGCGCCGTACTTCATCAGGGCGATGGGCCCCTCGCCTTCTTCAGTCGGCCTTTCGCTCCGCGCCATCTTAAGTTGGCCGCTTACGAGCGGGAGCTCATTGGCCTCGTCCAGGCCGTGCGTCATTGGCGGCCATACTTGTGGGGGCGGACCTTCCACATTCGCACGGACCACTACAGCCTGAAGTTCTTGCTGGATCAACGGCTGTCGACCGTACCGTAGCACCAGTGGATCAGCAAGCTCTTCGACTTCGACTTCTCCGTCGAGTATCGGCCGGTCCGTCTTAACACCGTGGCCGACGCGCTATCCCGTCGCGATTCCGACCTCGCGCCAACCGCCTGTCGTGGTTCTAAGCCTGACAGTAGAGTGGGGGGTAGGTATGGAGAGGCAAGGTCCTAGCTATGGAGAGGTTGTAAACACAAGGGATGTACGAGTTCAGGCCCTTTTCGGAAGAAGTAAAAGCCCTACGTCTCGGAGCCCGGAGGCGGTCGAGTGGATTATGTGTATATGGGTTATAAGGTGCCGAACCCCTCTACCTGTGGAGGGGGGTGGCTTATATAGAGTGCGCCAGGACCCCAGCCAGCCCACGTAGGAGAGGGTTTAAGGTGAGTTAAGTCTGGGGCGTTACTGGTAACGCCCCACATAAAGTGTCTTTACTATCCTAAAGTCTACTTAATTACAGGCCGTTGCAGTGCAGAGTGCCTCTTGACCTTCTGGTGGTCGAGTGAGTCTTCGTGGTCGAGTCCTTCAAGTCAGTCGAGTGGTCCCTCGTTGGTCGACTGGAAGGTGACCTCTTCTAAGGGTGTCTTTGGGCAGGGTACTTAGATCAGGTCAGTGACCCTACCCTAGGTATATGACCCCATCATTAGCCCCCGAATGGATTGAGGCTTCGAGTGAGGAAGGAGTTGATGTTGTTTCCGATTAACTTTTGCACACTGGTCGTGCGTTGTTCTGGACCAAAGAATCTCTTCGTTGGAAGTGAGCAACTTGTCTTCAGTCGACTCGATCCATTTTCTTCTTTCGTCGAGTGATCTTTCGGGCTTTGACGATTTCCGAGCGACGGATCGCAGGAAATCCCGCGTTTGACTGACCGATCTGCCGTTCGCGGATTCCGCGGGATCTGAAATTTGGGGAAGCGCGCGAAGCGGAGCGGACCGCGGCGTTCGGATGGGACGGGACATAGACGCCTCGATCCCCGCGCCGCTTTCTTCGCCACGTATCCCGCCTGCATAACTGTTCCTGGATATGATTAGATCGACCGAGCCCACCTGTCATCCACTCGGAAGGGACCTTATAAATACGCCCGGTGAGGGTTTTTTGTATAGTGCCTCAGCATTCTCTTTCTCTGCTCCCTTCGTCTCCATCCAGCGTGCTCGCTCTCGCCTCCGCACAACTTCTCCTCACGCGTCTCACTGGCAACCATGGCCAAGGAGAAGACGGCGGCGCTGGAACGCGCGAAGAAGGCGTCGGCGACGGAGAAGGCGAAGGGGAGATCCACCAGCCGCGGCGGGTCTTCGTCTAGACCCCGCCTGCCGAAGGGCTGGGTCCAAGGAGATTGGATCCAGTCGACCATCACGGAGAAAGATCTCCTCGACATGGCGAATGAGGGTCTGATCCCTCATGGAGCTGCGAGGCTTCCGGGGAAGGAGTGGCAGCCCCAGCCAGAAGAGGGTGAGTGCGTGCTCTTGGCCACCCATGTTGATCGTGGATTTTCTTTGCCGCCGAGTATTTTCTTCCGTGGTTTCTTGAACTTCTTTGGAGCGCAGCTCCACCACTTTACTCCAAATTCTATCGCCTATCTTGCCGCGTTCGTGTCCATGTGTGAGGGTTTTCTGGGCTGTCGACCGCACTGGGGCTTGTTCAAGCATATATTCACGTGTCGCTCTCAGACCGTGAAGAAGGCGAGCCCAGGCGACGAAAGAACCCGAGTCGTCCAAATGTGTGGGGGCCTGGGGATCCAGGTGAGGAATAAGAGCACGTTCCCAGCCATGACTTTTCCCGAGTCAGTCAGAGGCTGGCAGTCGACCTGGTTCTACTGCCAGGATCAGTCGACGCCGGGGCAGTCGAGTGGACTCCCTCAGTTTACCATGGACCGAGTGAACAAGCCCTCCTCTCTGAAGTTGATTCCGGAGGAGAAAGCTGACGTGAAGATGTTGATGGAGCGCGTGGTACAGTTGGTTCGGGAGGGAGTGACGGGCATGGATCTCCTGGAGGTTTTCCTTAGGCGTCGTATCCAACCCCTTCAGTTCCGGAGCCACTGCATGTGGTTGTACTGTGGGACTGAGGACGAGACTCGGGTCCATCCAGAAGCAGTCGACGATGTCACTCTGGAAAGATGGATGGCCGCCGTTACCGGAAACAAGGATAACCCACGCGGAGCCAGAAGGATTCCTCCACTCGACCACAACAGTGATCCAAACAAGGTATGCCTGCTCTGCTCTCCACTGTGTTCTTGTCATACTCATTTCTGTTTATTCTGCCAATTGGTCGATTGATCCTTGTCTTGATGTCTATCAGGACATCACCGAGCTGTACTCGATGCCCAATGGAGCACAGGCTCCGACTGAGGAGGGTGAGGCAAGTGGGGGCGAGAGCCAGGAGGAGGAGGAGTGGGACTCAGACGTTGTTGAGGATGATGATGACGATGACGACGATGACGGTGATGAAGATGACGTTGAAGACGAGGAAGAAGAGGAGGAGGAGGTCGTACCACCGCGCTCAGAAAGGCGGTCGAAGCTTGTCCACGACCCTTCGACTGAACGTGCAAGGGGGTTGCGACCGTTGCTCAGTCGACCAAGCGCCCTCGGACCACCTCTCCGGTGCCGACTGAAAAGGCGCCGAAGCAGCCCAGGGCGGCTCCGTCAAAGCCGCCCAAGCTCCTGCCGAAGATGAAGGTGTCCATCCCCACCATATCAGGGTAATCATGATGCTTAAGTCTTCTTATTTTGTGTGAACTTTGTCTCTGGTTGACGCTGAAGTTAGTCGACTGATTCTTTGGAGTTGCAGTGCTGCTACTTCTGAGACCTCAGCCCGGGCTGATGACCATGAGATGGAGGACGCAGCAACCTCAAAACCAGGTACAATATTCTTAACGCCGTTTTTAGTCGACTGACTCATAATCTCTGATCCTGATTCTTCTCTGTAGCTCCACCCAATGCTGTTATCACTCTCCCTGATGATGATGAGGATGAGGAACCGCTGAAGCGCAGAAGGAGTAGGAAAGCGTCCGCCAGCAGGGTGCCCCAGGATGTGACGGCGCCTGAGATTCTGATTGCGGAGGAAGAGAACACCACTCGACACACTGTGTCCTTCGCAGATCCAGTGACGAGTGCTCAGCAGCCCTCCCTCTTCACGACGCACCACGTCCCAGAGGACCAAGCTGGCGCCGCGAAGGAGGCGATACGCCAGGCAGGGATCATGATGGAGCAGTTAAGGACCATCCGGGATGCGAGCCAGGCAGCTTACGACGCCAGTTCCGCCCTTCAAAGCAATGTTCAGGTCAGTCGACCACCGCCTGTTCTGTTAGGATATGCTATCAAAAACTTTTCTTTCTAGAATTTATAGTAGTCACCCACTGGGTGTGTCGATTCAGACTCCGTGTTAGCGGGGGCATGCTGAGTGCACCCGCTGGGTGTAGTCCCCAAGGCTAAGGTCGACTGCTGGCAGTCGGCCTTAGGCTTTATAATTTTAGTCTTTGCGTCATTCGACTATGTCGACTGGATTTCGCAAATTGGTCGACTGGTCGACTCTGTCTTCAATAGGATTAGTGGGGGCGTGCTGAGTGCACCCACTGGGTGGAGTCTCCAAGGCTAAGGTCGACTGCTGGCAGTCGGCTTTAGGTTTTATAATTTCATTCTTTGCGTCATTCGACTATGTCGAATGGATTTCGCAAACCGGTGGGGGCACGCTGAGTGCACCCACTGGGTGTAGTCCCCGAGACTGTGGTCGACTGCTTGCAGTCGATTACAGTCTTAAAGAATACATCTCTCTCTTTTTTTTGAGGTCGACTGGTCGACTCTATCTTAGATAGGATTAGTGGGGGCACGCTGAGTGCACCCACTGGGTGTAGTCCCCGAGACTACGGTCGAATGCTTGTATTCGGCTGTAGTCTTAGAAACGTGTGATTTTTCCTTTTTCACTCGGAAGTGAATTATATTTGACATTTAGTCGATTGGTTCTTCGCAGAACTCCTGTGATCTTGTGGCTCGCTACTCTGAGCTGGAAAACAAGCACACTCAACTCGAGCTGAACTTGAAGCTGGTTCAAGAGAAGCTGACGAAGGCAAAGGAGGAGACCGAAGGTATGTTTGGTGAGACCCTGACGACTGCTTTTCCCCTTGTTTGTTTCAAAATCTGATCTTGCTGTAACTTGCAGGTAAGGTAAGGGAGGCCCAACAGAAGAAAGACCTTGAACTAGCTGAGAAGATCAAGCTTGCTGACGAGAAGTTAGCTTCAGTCACCAAGCTTGAACAAGACAATACCAATCTAAAAGCTGCTCTTGGGATCGCCAACAAGGAGGTCAGTCGACTGAAAACTGATAAAGCTGCCCTGACCGACCAAGTCAGTAAGTTGACTGGGAAGAAAAATGATCTGGAGGCCTTCCTGAGTGGTCTTGCCAAGAAGCTGTTTCTTATGCTTGAAGGTAAACCTCTATGCTCGGCAATCATTTCCAATCGTGGTTTTTCCATTCGACCATTCCCTTGACTCAGTGATCGTCCTTGCAGAATTTTGCCAAAACTTTGAAGAAGAAACTAGCCGGCTGGAGCCAAACCTCGACCCCGTCAATTCTCCGGTGAACGACGAAGTTGCCATGGATGTTTTCCGACTGGAGTCCCGTGTTGCAGCTGTCGTGGACTATCTCGCAAGGCTGAAGGTCGCCACATCTCGCATCGACTCGACGCTCTGGCCCGGGGAGACACTTCAGAATGACCTTGAGTCGCTAATGGCTCGCTTGAACACGATCCCTGGTCGAGTGCAGGAATGGAAGAAGTCCTCGGCTCGGTGCGGTGCAGATGTTGCTCTGTGTCTGGCCCGAGTCCACTGCAAAGATGTGCGAGAAGAGAAGCTGGCGGCCCTCCGGGTGGCCAACACCAAGAAACACGACTTCAGGTCCTTTATGGAAACTTTCCTTGCGGCTGCCACTCGGATCGCAGACGGAATTGATCTTGATGAGTTTGTTGCACCTTCCAGCCCTCCACAGGAGGGGTAAAAAACTTCTTCTAAGCTCGACGCTTTAAATTTGCCTCGGTATGCCGAGTGGAATTGTAACCGATAAACCTTAACGGGCTTAACGCCTGAGCACTTTCGGTTCCTTTAGATATCGATTCGAACTTGAATTTGGTGCTTGAATATGATTGCTTTTGGCTCGAAATGTCTTTTGCAGGTTCAAAGCAGGGCGCCTTTACTGCAATCGACTTATTCCTTAGTCCACTTAGGCGAGCACTGGGCTACGGCTAAGCCTCCGAGTGGAAGTCCGGCTTACCACTCGGTAGGATTTTTATATCTTAGGCGAGCACTGGGCTGCAGCTAAGCCCCCGAGTGAGAGGTTTGCTCTTCACTCGGTAGGATTTTTATAACTTAGGCGAGTACTTGGACTGCAGCTAAGCCTCCGAGTGGAAGTCCGGCTTACCACTCGGTAGGATTTTTATATCTTAGGCGAGCACTGGGCTGCAGCTAAGCCCCCGAGTGAGAGGTTTGCTCTTCACTCGGTAGGATTTTTATAACTTAGGCGAGTGCTTGGACTGCAGCTAAGCCCCCGAGTGAGAGGTTTGCTCTTCACTCGGTAGGATTTCGATAACTTAGGCGAGTTCTTGGACTGCAGCTAAGCCTCCGAGTGAGAGGTTTGCTCTTCACTCGGTAGGATTTCGATAACTTAGGCGAGTGCTTGGACTGCAGCTAAGACCCCGAGTGAGAGGTTTGCTCTTCACTCGGTAGGATTTTTTGCAAACTTAGGCGAGCACAGGGCTGCAGCTAAGCCCCCGAGTGGAAGTCTGGCTTACCACTCGGTAGGATTTCGATAACTTAGGAGAAACGGATTCGCAGCTAAGCCTCCGAGTGGGAGGTTTGCTCTTCACTCGGTAGGATTTTTTACAAACTTAGGCGAGCACAGGGCTGCAGCTAAGCCTCCGAGTGGAAGTCTGCTTACCACTCGGTAGGATTTCGATAACTTAGGCGAAACAGATTCGCAGCTAAGCCTTCGAGTGGGAGTCTGGCTCACCACTCGGTAGGATTTTTACAAACTTAGGCGAAACGGATTCGCGGCTAAGTCACCCACTGAGGGGGAATTTTATTGGACAAAAATAAAAAGTGACAAAAATTATGGAGGAATTATGACACTATTATTTTGAGGTCCATGAACTACAGAAGTACTTTATTGCAACTCATCCGAGTGATAAACCTTAAGTGTAAAATGGGCGGAGTAGTTCCGCGTTCCAAGCTCGGGGCTCGTCGATATTATGCTCGACGTTGTAAAGACGGTACGCCCCGTTGTGGAGAACCTTGGTGACGATGAAGGGACCTTCCCAAGAAGGAGCAAGCTTGTGTGGTTTGTGCTGATCCACTCGGAGAACTAAATCTCCTTCCTGGAAGGCTCGACCTCTCACATTTCTGGCGTGGAAACGACGCAAATCTTGTTGGTAGATGGTCGACCGGATCAGAGCCATCTCCCTTTCTTCCTCTAAAAGGTCGACTGCGTCCTGCCGCGCTTGTTCAGCTTCTGCTTCGTTGTAGATTTCAACTCGAGGAGCATTGTGGAGAAGATCACTCGGCAAGACTGCTTCAGCTCCGTAGACCAAGAAGAATGGAGTTCTTCCGGTCGACCGATTAGGTGTGGTCCGCAGTCCCCAAAGCACTGAGGGAAGTTCGTCGACCCAAGCTCCAGCTGCATGCTTAAGATCACGCATCAGTCGGGGTTTCAATCCCTTGAGAATCAAGCCATTGGCTCGCTCCGCCTGTCCATTCGACTGCGGATGGGCGACTGAAGCGTAGTCGACCTGTGTGCCTTGAGAGTTACAGAAATCTCTGAATTCCTCCGAGTCAAAGTTCGACCCATTATCCGTAATGATGCTGTGCGGGACTCCATATCTGAATATTAGTTCCCTGATGAAGCTAACAGCAGTACCGGCGTCAAGGTTCTTGATTGGTTTAGCCTCAATCCATTTGGTGAACTTGTCGACTGCCACCAGTACATGCGTGAAGCCACTTCGCCCTGTTCTCAAAGGACCGACCATGTCCAACCCCCATACTGCGAAAGGCCAGACGAGTGGAATGGTCTTCAGAGCCGATGCAGGCTTGTGCGACATATTCGAGTAGAACTGACATCCCTCGCACTTATCCACTATCTCCTTTGCCATCTCATTCGCCTTTGGCCAGTAAAATCCGGCTCGGTATGCTTTGGCCACGATGGTCCGAGAGGACGCATGATGACCACAGGTCCCCGAGTGGATATCATTGAGGATGAGTCGACCTTCTTCTGGTGTTATGCACTTCTGACCAACTCCAGTCGCGCTTTCTCTGTATAATTGTCCTTTGATTACGGTAAAGGCCTTAGATCGATGGACGATCTGTCGAGCCTCTTCCTCATCCTCCGGAAGCTCTTTTCTCAGGATATACGCGATATATGGAATTGTCCAGTCGGGAATGACCACCAAGAGCTCCATGATCAAGTCGACCACCGCTGGGACTTCAACCTCAGTCGGATTTGTGGCACTCTTGGGCTGTGGAGCTTCTTCGGTGAAAGGATCTTCTTTGACTGACGGAGTGTGTATATGCTCCAAGAACACACCACTCGGAATGGCTTCTCTCTTGGAACCTATCTTTGCTAGATCATCAGCTGCTTGATTTTTCAGTCGGGGTATATGATGGAGCTCCAACCCCTCGAACTTCTTTTCCAGCTTCCTCACTGCACTGCAGTATCCAGTCATGGCTGGGCTTCTCACGTCCCACTCCTTCATCACTTGGTTGACCACTAAATCCGAGTCGCCATAGACCATCAGGCAACGGACGCCGAGTGAAATGGCCATGCGCAACCCATATAAGAGGGCCTCATATTCTGCCTCATTGCTGGAGGAATCAAAGTGAATCTGGAGCACATATCTGAGCTTATCTCCTCTGGGGGAAACCAGGACAACCCCAGCACCGGAACCATTCAACATCTTAGAGCCATCAAAGAACATGGTCCAATGCTCCGAGTGAACTTCAGTCGGCTGCTGCTGTTCAATCCACTCGGCGAGGAAATCTGCTATTGCCTGGGACTTAATGGCTTTCTTTGCCTCAAACTTGATATCAAGGGGAAGAAGTTCAATCGCCCATTTAGCCACTCGACCAGTTGCATCTATGTTGTGCAAAATCTCTGATAGTGGAGCGTCGCTGACGACTGTGATGGAATGATCAGAGAAATAATGAGCAACCTTCTTTGTGGTCATGTATATTCCATACACAAGCTTCTAATAATGAGGATATCTCTGCTTGGATGGAGTCAAGACTTCAGACAAATAATACACAGGGCGCTGAACTTTGAGAGCTTTTCCTTCTTCTTCCCGCTCGACCGTTAGCACAGTACTGACGACTTGTCCTGTGGCTGCGATATAGAGCAACAGAGGCTCTTTGCTAATTGGAGCAGCAAGCACCGGCTGGGTGGAGAGCAGAGCTTTTAGCTCGGCAAACGCTGCATCAGCTTCTGGAGTCCACTCGAACTTGTCTGCCTTCTTCATCAGTCGGTAAAGAGGCAATGCCTTTTCACCGAGTCGTGAGATGAATCGACTTAATGCGGCCAAGCATCCAGTAAGCTTCTGGACATCGTGCACTCGCACAGGGCGTTTCATTCGGAGAATAGTGCCGATCTTCTCTGGATTAGCGTCGATTCCTCGTTCGGAAACGAGAAAACTGAGTAACTTGCCACCAGGAACTCCAAATATGCACTTTGATGGATTGAGCTTGATATCGTACCTTCTGAGGTTGGCAAATGTTTCGGCGAGATCAGCGAGCAGGTCGGAACCTTTTCGTGACTTGACAACGATATCATCCATATATGCTTCCACATTCCGACTGATTTGAGTGAGTAGACACTTCTGAATCATTCGCATAAATGTGGCTCCGGCATTCTTGAGGCCGAATGGCATGGTGATATAGCAGAAGCACCCGAATGGAGTGATGAAAGCTGTTTTTATCTCGTCGGGTCCGTACAGACGGATCTGGTGGTACCCGGAGTAGGCGTCTAGAAAAGACAGTCTCTCGCATCCCGCGGTCGAGTCAACAATTTGATCTATGCGAGGGAGAGGAAAATGATCTTTCGGGCAGGCCCGGTTGATGTGCTTGAAATCAATGCACATTCGGAGTAATTTGTCCTTCTTAGGAACCATGACGACATTAGCGAGCCACTCGGAGTGGTATATCTCTCGGATAAATCCTGCCGCCAACAGTCGAGCCACTTCCTCACCAATGGCTTTTCTCTTCTGGACGGCGGACCGCCGAAGATACTCTTTGACTGGTTTTGCAGATGAGTCGACTCTTAGGCGATGCTCAGCCAGTCCCCTGGGAACACCTGGCATGTCAGCGGGCTTCCATGCAAAAATGTCCCAGTTCTCACGGAGGAACTGGATGAGCGCTTCTTCCTATTTCGGGTCGAGTGTTGTGGAGATGTGGGTCGGAGCTGCATCGGGGTCGGTCAGGTGAATGTGAACAGGCTTCGTCTCACCGGACGACTGAAATGCAGACTCTGTGGCAGGTTTCTTGGATCGCAGCAAATCACTCGGATCTGCATTTTGCTTGTATTCTTCGAACTCGACCGCTGTCACCTGGGAATCGGCAATCTTTGAGCCCTTCTGAAAGCACTCTTCTGCCTTTTTCCGATCACCGGTGACAGTGATCACTCCTTTGGGGCCGGGCATCTTCAATTTGAGGTACACGTAACATGGTCGAGCCATGAACCGTGCGTAAGCTGGTCTCCCCAAAATGGCATGATATGCACTCTGAAAATCCACGACCTCAAATGTCAACTTTTCTTTGCGAAAATGTTTCGAATCACCAAACACCACGTCCAGAGCTATTTGGCCGAGTGACTCGGCTTTCTTCCCTGGTATAATTCCATGAAAGCTCATGTTACTGGTGCTCAGTCGGGACATCGGAATGCCCATTCCTTTCAGTGTGTCTGATACAGCAAATTCAACCCACTACCACCGTCCATAAGCACTTTTGTCAGTCGAGTGCCTTCAACAACTGGATCGACCACCAAAGCTTGCCTCCCAGGGGTGGCAATATGAGTCGGGTGATCAGATTGGTCGAATGTGATGGGTATTTGGGACCATTTCAGATAATTTGCTTTTGCTGGGGCAACCATGTTCACCTCTCGATTAATGACTTTCAATCGACTCTTGCTTTCCACATCTGCAAAGATCATCAGAGTGGAGTTGATATGCGGATATCCTTCCTCACTGTCCTCCTTGTCTTCGGCCTTGTCCGACTCCTTCTCCTTGTCCTTAGACTGTTTTCCCTGAAACTGCTGGATCAGGAGTCGACATTGGCGAGTGGTATGCTTCGGGTAGATGATATTCCCCTCTTCGTCTTTCTTCGTGTGGATGTGACATGGCATATCCATTACGTCGTTCCCTTCTTTATCCTTTACCTTCTTAGGGTTCCAGGATCCTTTTGGTTTCCCTTTAAACTTTCCTTGAGTCACGGCCAGAGCCTCTCCAGGAGCTGCTGGTTCAGCCTTCCGCTTCTGTTTCCGACTGGTGTTTCCTTTTTCCGACTGACTCGGCTTGTGCTTGCCGCTTCGGAGCCGATCTTCTTCTTCACCGTTGGCGTACTTGGTAGCAATCTCCATCATCCGACTCAAGGTCATGTCACCGGTTCGACCAAACTTCAAACTCAATTCTCTGTTCTTGACGCCATCTTTAAAGGCGCAGACTGCCTGATGATCAGACACATTCTCCACAGTATGGTGCAAAGTGATCCATCTCTGAATATACTCTCTGAGAGTCTCATTGGTCTTCTGCACGCAGACTTGCAACTCTGTCAGTCCAGCTGGTCGCTTGCAAGTTCCTTCAAACGTTCTGATGAACACTCGGGACAGATCTTCCCAAGTGTAAATGCTGCTAGGAGGTAATTGAGTCAACCATGCCCTGACAGAACCTTCCAGCATGAGGGGCAAATGCTTCATGGCCACCTCGTCGTTCCCACCACCAATCTGAACTGCCACTCGGTAGTCCTCAAGCCAAGTTTCAGGCTTAGACTCACCAGTGAACTTGCTGACTCCTGTTGCCAACCTGAAATTGGGAGGGATAACTGCGGCTCTGATAGCTCTGCTGAAACATTCAGGACCAGAAACATGCACTCGACTGCTTGTGGGCGCATCTCTGTCGAGTCCGCCTCGATGGGCTCTGTTCCGGTCGACCAAACCTTGCACGATAATGGATCGCGCGTCGAAGCCTGGTTCTCTGGGGTCGACTGGAACTCTTCGCCCCGTACTGAACTGACGTCTGTCATCTTGCTGCCGAGGAGCGTAAGACCCACCCCTCGGAGGGGAATTGGGCACTCGACGCCTATCATCTCGGTCGAGTCGGTCACCATATTGGTCTCGCCGATTCTCGCGCCCTTCACGCCGCGGAGGCGATCTGGGACTGTGAGCCGACTGAACCGTATTCGCAGCGACGGATCGACTGTGAATTCTGTTGCGCGACTGCGACACGGCCGAATTTTGGTCTCTTGCTGCCCGGAGCAGATCCCTGATCTGCATCAAGCCTCTGCCAGCTTCCGACTGAGAGGGCTGGATAGACTCTGCTATACGGGTCGCAGCTGCTAAATTCTGGATTGGGGTTCGATATACCTGAGTCGGCGGGAAGAGTTGACGTCGACTGGTGTCGGGAACTCGTTGCCACGCACGCTCGTCGAGTGCTCGCTGAAGATTCTCCAGTCGAGTGCGTTCGGCCAAATTGGCCAAACGTGCCTCCTCCAAGGCGCGAGCCTCGGGGGTTTCTCCTGCGATGGGAGTACGCAGGGCATCCACGTTCCTGCGGCGAAGTTCTTCTCTTTGCAGAGAGTCGAATGGCTCGGGCTGGTACTCTTCGTGGTCTCGTGCGGGGTCGCCTCCGTCTCCTGCTCCACCATCACGGGCGAAGCCAGGGGGACTGCGGGGCCCGTCGACCATCAGGACTTCCGCCGCTGGATCACTGCTATCACACTTGGATGCAGTCTCTACGGAGCCAGTCGACAGATCGAACAGGCCGTAGAGGGATTCGTCGGGCTCGATTGCCGCAACTTGGGTGGTGGCTGACTGGCGAGCCACCGCGTGCCTCACCCACTGCTGAAGCCTCGACCGGCCCGAGCGCTTGCGCTGGCGGAAGACCGGGAGGGTGGCCGATGGGGGAGTCGACCGATACGGGGTCGACGATTGCCGCAGCAGAACGCCGCGGACACATGCGCAAAAATGCGTCGCACCGCGGACGGGGAGCGCATCAACGTCGAGTGGAGCCTCCTGGAGCCAGGCAGAGTCGTCGGCGATGAAGGTGAGAGCGCCGAGACGGATCTCTCGATCCTTGACCAAAACTCCAGCAGCCACCATGATGAAAGTACTCGGAAGAATCGCAACTTCTCCACAAAATTGCTAAAACACCTGCCCCACGGTGGGCGCCAACTGTCGTGGTTCTAAGCCTGACAGTAGAGTGGGGGGTAGGTATGGAGAGGCAAGGTCCTAGCTATGGAGAGGTTGTAAACACAAGGGATGTACGAGTTCAGGCCCTTCTCGGAAGAAGTAAAAGCCCTACGTCTCGGAGCCCGGAGGCGGTCGAGTGGATTATGTGTATATGAGTTACAAGGTGCCGAACCCCTCTACCTGTGGAGGGGGTGGCTTATATAGAGTGCGCCAGGACCCCACCAGCCCACGTAGGAGAGGGTTTAAGGTGAGTTAAGTCTGGGGCGTTACTGGTAACGCCCCACATAAAGTGTCTTTACTATCCTAAAGTCTACTTAATTACAGGCCGTTGCAGTGCAGAGTGCCTCTTGACCTTCTGGTGGTCGAGTGAGTCTTCGTGGTCGAGTCCTTCAAGTCAGTCGAGTGGTCCCTCGTTGGTCGACTGGAAGGTGACCTCTTCTAAGGGTGTCTTTGGGCAGGGTACTTAGATCAGGTCAGTGACCCTACCCTAGGTATATGACCCCATCACCGCCGACGCATCCGCCGGGACGGCCCTGTGCATCCGTTCCGGGCCATCGTTCGGTCTCTTCACCGACATTCGACGCGCCACTGCGACGGCCGATGACGCCGCACTTCTTCAGCAGCAGCTCGCGGGCGGCGACTTGGAGGAGCCCTGGCGCTTCTCTAACGGACTGCTCCTGCATGGACGCCGGATCTTTGTTCCGGCACATGATGATCTCCGTCACCAGGTGTTGCAGCTCGCTCACTCGGCGGGCCATGAGGGTGTGCAGAAAACCGTCCATCGTCTTCGCGCCGACTTCTACATCCCTGGCGATCGTGCCCTGGTCCGCGACTGGGTTCGGTCTTGTCAGACTTGCCAGCGCAACAAGACAGAGACCCTGAGACCGGCGGGGCTCCTTCAGCCCTTGGAGGTGCCATCTCAGGTTTGGGCGGATATCTCCTTGGACTTCATCGAGGGCCTTCCCAAGGTAGGGGGCAAGTCAGTCATCCTCACGGTGGTCGATCGCTTCTCTAAGTACGCCCACTTCATCGCGTTGGGCCATCCGTACACAGCGGCATCCGTGGCCCGGGCTTTCTTCGACGGCATAGTCCGTCTACACGGGTTCCCGACGTCGATCATCAGTGATCGGGACCCAGTCTTCACGGGCCATGTCTGGCGCGACCTCTTCAGGATGGCGGGTGTCCAGCTCCGCCTGAGTACGGCGTTCCATCCTCAGACGGACGGTCAGTCTGAGGTGGTTAACAAGGTCATTGCCATGTATTTGCGTTGTGTGACAGGTGATCGACCTCGCGCTTGGGTGGACTGGCTATCTTGGGCGGAGTACTGCTACAACACTTCTTATCACTCTGCCCTGCGCGCGACGCCATTTGAGGTGGTCTATGGTCGACCACCCCCGCCTATACTTCCGATCGACCCGGAGACGGCTCGGACAGCAGTAGCGGGTGACCTTATCCGCACCCGTGATGAGATGCTGGCTGAGGTCCGTCAGCGTCTCCTTCAGGCCCAGCAGACGGCCAAGCACTACTACGACGATCATCATCGCGAGGCGGAGTTCGCAGTGGGTGACTGGGTGTGGCTGCGTCTTCTCCACCGCTCTACGCAGTCACTGGACCCGCGCGCAAAGCGCAAGCTTGGCCCTCGCTACGCCGGGCCCTTCCCTGTCGTGGAGCGCATTGGGAAGGTGGGCTATCGTCTTCAGCTTCCAGCCCGCGCCCGCATCCACGACGTGTTCCATGTGGGGCTGCTCAAACCTTTTCGTGGCGAGCCACCGGCGGCTCCTCCGACGCTTCCTCCAACCGCCAATGGTCGCATTCTTCCAGAGCCAGCAAAGGTGTTGCAGGCTCAGCTCCGTCGTGGCGTCTGGTTCATCCTAATTCAGTGGGCGGGCCTTCCGGAGGAGGAGGCGACTTGGGAGCAGCGTGAGGATTTTCGTCAACACTATCCAGACTTTCAGCTCGAGGACGAGCTGTTTGCGCAGGCGGGGAGAGATGTTATGACCGGCCAGGTCTATGGCCGCCGCAGGCCCAACAGGCAGGCTTAGGCCCGCAAGTTATCTTAGTTTTATTCAGATTAGGCAAGTTATCTCAGGATTGATTCTTCTACAAGTTATCTAGGATATAAATATAGATTGTAAAACTCTTTTGGATGCAAGCAATAAAGACTATTATTATCTTTTGTTGCCCGGCTCCTAGAGGAGCCGGAAACCCTAGCCGCCGCAGCCTAGCCGCCGCCGCCGCCCTCAACCCTAGCCGCGACGGCGCCCTGCCGCCGGCGCGCCCGCTCTTCGCGCGCCCACTTCCTCCTTGCCCCTACAACCTACGCAGTAGAGCCGGTAGGAACCCTAGTCCTACCACCCACTCAGATTCTCATTGAATTGACCAAATTCAACCTAGCTAGGTCCATAATTTTCAACGAAAATGCTTAAGAAAACAATTGGCAGTGCACATGAAAAGAATGTGAAATGCAAACTTACAATTTATAGTCCCCGGTCCATTTGCGCCTACCCCAATATTGCCCTGCTTCAACAGAAGGAAATCTGAAACACAAATTCAAACTCATGATAAGCTTTTACATGCTTATTCTCCGCAACGCCGAGTGCTTAAAATCCACAAAAATAATATTAATCTTTTTGAACTCTAACGTGAAAGTAACACTACACATCCTATGGTTCTATCACTAAAGTTGAGTTTCACTCATTCAAGATAAGGAAGAGTATCTATAGGTATTTGGTGTCCTTTGATGACTTTATGAAGAAACAGCCGATTAGTACTTTGAATCTTAGATTCTTTTTAGCCACAGAAAAAATAATGGTCGTATGTGTTTTGCAAGAGCTGGGCTTGTATTTTTACATGAACCTAAAATTACATGTGAAAAGTTGTACATCATGACACTTGAATACGTAAAAAATAGATGTTATTTGCAAAACTAACTCTACTATCTCTGTTGTTTTCGAGAGTTTGCTTAGACAATTATAAATTCGTACAGGATCTCCAGTATACACGGCTTTGAACACCATTTTTATTATTTGGTGATGACAAATCTAGACGTAGTGTATGGACAAGACAGGCTGAGGCCTTTTTCACTACTTTGACCCTTTTAAAAAACTTTCGCATAAAATGAACTCCACACAAAACTATTTTATGATTTGACTCTTTTGGTAACGCCACAAACCGTGACGTTTCTTCTTTATTTGAAAACGCCGAATTAGCTAGCGTTGCTCCATTTCATAAGTAAATGAAAATATGAGCAGGCTACTTGCAACGCCAACACCCATGGCGTTTCATGCATGGGCACCAACGCCAGCCATGCTTGGCGTTTCCAGCAACGCGAGATACTTTGGCGTTTCTGCCCTGCCACGTAGCTTCCCGACCAGGCCAGCAACGCTGGCTAACTCGGTGTTTTCAGATAGAGAAGAAACGCCACGGCTTGTGGCGTTGCCAAAAGGGTTAGATCGTGAAATAATTTTGTGCGGAGTTTATTTTATGCGAAAGTTTTCTAAAAAGGTCAAAATAGTGAAAAGAGCCACATGCTGAAGTACTTAATATTCTGTAAGCTAATTAGTATGCCTAGAAACCACCACCACGTGCTGGCACCCAAACCATACATACATGCTGTTACAAAACTATCCCCTACAGTCCTTCACCACTTAATCAGCATCATAATCATGGATTCAACTTTTGTTGCTGGTGGATGGCAGATGAACATGGAGATATCTAAATTATAGTAGAATAAGGTATAGTACATACCAACCATCCAACGTCCTCGCTGATCACACCTTGCCGTTTGCGAACGCGTCCATGCCGTGCATCAATGTTAATGCTGGTGCACATCAATCTGAGCCCCTTATTTCTAGCCGAGGATGCTCCCAGCATCCCAGGCATCCCTTGCTGCCGGAGGGAAGGGACACTCAGCGCGTAGCGTAGAGGAGGCAAGGCCCCCATGAAGGTTGAAGGAGAGGGGGCGCTGGAGATGTCGAGGTCGAGCGAGTGCACGAGGTGGTGACGGCCTCACGGAGAGACGAGCCGTCGTGTTTGTTCAGGGAAGGGAAAGAGATCTCGCGAAGGAGGTCGACTGCCAGATCACAGGGGAGCAAGCATTTATTTTTCCCGATTTTGAGGTGATTTGTTTTCACTAGCACAAATATCCGTGCGTTGCAACGGGGCAAAAAAGGTGTCTTTCAATTTTAAGGAAATACGCATTTCAAAATCCAACCAATTGCACCATTAAAAAAGTATATATTTTGATTTCATTGTAATTTATTAATTATTTTAGCTATTGTTGCCTTATTTTCGTGATAGTTGGGCGAGCACAGGTTGTGAAAGGCCCAGGTCGAGCAACATGCACGACATGATGATCTCTTCGTAGGGACAAACCTCCATACAATACCAACATCTTATGGTCTACGCGTTTATCCTCTCGAAAATATGCTTTTATGGTCTACGGATTTAATTTCAAAAATAGAAGGGTTTTTTCACGGAGCAATTTTTTTTGAATGGATGAAATTTATTTGATATTGCGTGATTATGTCACACAGAGCTGCGGGAGAGATGGTAAAATGGAGTGGAGTGCTCCCCCCCTCCCAGCCAGCGTGAGAAAGATGCTCTGTTGTCTCATTCTCTCTACTCTTCATCCCTCCGTCTCCCGGTATCCCCTCTGTATCTCAGCAATGACATCGGTGACATCCAGAGTTGAGGAATATCTTAGTTGTTAGCAAGCCCTAGTGTGCTCCAATTATCTTCTCTGTTAAGAAATATTTAATTCTAATATTTCACTCACTTTTAATTATTGTATATGATAATGTATTCATAAGATGTGTTAGGCATGAACATTAAACTATGATAGTACGACAAATAACAGCAAGTAAATATAATCGGTGCTCATTTCGTATTCTTTTTTTTTTTGCAATCGATAGTACACATAGCAACATTCAACGGCTTCCGATAGGTGTAACCATTAAAAAAAGGCAAATAGACCAAAAACCCTTACCTAGAGAGCTTCCTTATCCACATAGCAGATCCAGCAGCGGTGCAACCATTAAAACAAGCGAATAGACCAAAATCCCTGAGACAGCTCCCTTATGCACAGCAACGCTGCTTATCATTAACCCACCACCGCCAGCCCAATGGTAATGACGCTAGTTATTCAACATGAGGTTGTGTGTTCGATTCTTTGCACCAGCACTATTTTTGCTTCGATGTGTCTTAAATGGGCCAGGATAGGTGGGTGGCGCACGAGCTCGGCCCAGGTGGCGCATTGGGCCAGGATAAGTGCGTGACGCACGAGCTCGGCCCAGGCGGTGCAAACTCGAGCGATATGTAAAACGTATCAGGTCGGGCGAGCTATTAGTACCACCTCGTTTATAACGATTTTGTCTATACAAATCGTAAAAGCGTATTACGACTGGACGGAAGCGTATTGTGACGGTGAACCCACGGAGTCAATCCGTGCTTTATTATTAGGCATAGATATGAGGTGTGTTGCCTCGAAAAAATCGATGGGGTGTGAGGCAGATCCCTTCGATCGATGGTAATGAAACGAAGCCAAATGGCGGTGCGACGGTGGGGATTATTTGTTTCCTTAAAATCCATTATTTATTTCCTAAATCAAATTGCATTGATGAGATGAATCGGTTGATTTGAATAAGTTAGGAAAGTTAGATTTAAAGTCCGATAGAAAAGTATTTGTTTACAAGAAAATAGTGGAGAAAAATAAACCGATGGGGTGATGGGAGGGGGACGAAAAAAATCTATGGAAAAAAAACCCGGACGAAAGTGATGGGACAAAAATTGACCGACGGAAACTGCCAACTACTCCATTAAAAATAGAGATGCATACAACCAACACCAAAATAAACACAAATGATCTCACCAATAAAAAGCAAAGTCATCAATAGTCTAGGCAGAAAAAAAGTAAAAAGAAGGAAGAAACAAAGGCAGCCGGTGCGACCAACGACACACACACAAATAAGAGGAGCACCACCACCCACCATGGTGATATAGTTTGACTATGACGAGGCAAGTTTATTTTGGGGAACGTAGTATTTCAAAATTTTGCCTATGATCATGCAAGATCTATCTAGAAGAAGCATAGCAACGAGCGGAGAGAGTGTGTCTACGTACCCTTGTAGACCGAAAGTGGAATCGTTAAGTAACGCGGTTGATGTAGCCGAATGTCTTTGCGATCCAACCGATCAAGTACCGAACGCACGGCACCTCCGCGATCTGCACACGTTCAGCTCGGTGACGTCCCTCAAACTCTAGATCCAGCTGAGGCCGGGGGAGAGTTTCTCAGCACGACGGCGTGTTGACAGTGATGATGAAGTTACCGACGCAGGGCTTCGCCTAAGCACTACGACAATATAATCGAGATGGAAATCTATGAATGAGGCACCGTACACGACTAAGAAATCAACTTGTGTGTCTATGGGGTGCCCCCTCCCCCGTATATAAAGGAGTGGAGGGGGGGGGGGGCAGCCTCATAGGGCGCGCCCTAAGGGGGGAATCCTACTCCCCAATTTGGATTGGGCTTAGGGGGCGCGCCCCTCCTCTTGGCCGCCTCCTCCTCTCTTCCATTAAAGCCCATGAAGGCCCATTAACCTCCCGAGGGTTTAGGTAATCCTCCGGTACTCCGGAAAATGCCTGAACCTATCTAAAACCTTTCCGGTGTCCAAACATAACCTTCCAATATATCAATCTTCATGCCTCGACCATTCCGAGACTCCTCGTCATGTCCGTGATCACATCCGGGACTCCGAACAACCTTCGGTACATCAAATCACATAACTCACAATACATATCATCATCGAACGTAAAGCGTGCGAACTCTACGGGTTCGAGAACTATGTAGACATGACCAAGACTTATCTACGGTCAATAACCAATAACATAACCTCGATGCTCATATCTATACCTACTAATAAAAGAAATAGGTATTCTTGGTCCATCGTGGCGTTTTACGGAAACCCCCTGAGTTTTTATTGTAATGAACCCGCGGTACTGATATAAGTTGAAAAAACGATTCATTTACATTTTATAATGATACCCTTGACATTTTAATCTATATCTATACCCACTAATAAAATAAATAGGTATTCTTGGTCTGTCGTGGCGTTTTACGGAAACCCCTTGAGATTTTATTGTAATGAACCCGCGGTACTGATATAAGTTGAAAAAACGATTCATTTACATTTTATAATGATACCCTTGACACTTTAAATAATCAACGCACCGTCTTTAATAAGTGATTAAAAAGAGCTGTGCAGTGGAACTGGAACCCACGACCTCTCCAACCAAACCTCAAGCCACCAACCACCTAAGCGCTATGCACTCTCTGTTCAAATAGTTAGTATCTGAGTTACTTAAATTTATGCAACCCAAGAAGACAGGTAACCAACTCAGTGTATTGTATATATGGGAATTTGGATGGTTTATACACGGGAATTTGGATGGTTTGCTAACAGCTAATTCTGCCAATGGAGGGTGGCAAAAAATAACTCAATAGTTTTTATTTAAATATTTAATCACTTTAATTATCTCTATTCTGTATGTAAACACTTATTCAGAATTCAGCTTCATTCTGCGAGGCAGGTCCCGTCGTCACACAATGTCTCGGTACATGCCATAGTTAGTCTGACTCAGTATCAAAATAACAACCAAAAAGTATACTCAATGAAAGAGTCCGAATCTTACTTAGATACATACAGGAGTCTGAATCCTACTTAGATACATACACCAAGTTCACGTCCAATGCCACATCGTACCGGGCCGTGTATACGTACATGCCATTGTCAGTCTGACTCAGTATTAAAATAACACCCAGAAAATATACTCAATGAAAGAGTCTGAATCCTACTTAGATACATACAGGAGGCCGAAACCTACTTGGAGGCAGGTATCGCTGGTGCTACAAATACACCTGTATCTCCACGTGATTCTTACACAATCTCAAGTCTTCAGTTCAATCAAATAGAATCAGTTTCACACGTCGCCTTCTAGATACATTTGGTTCAATTAAGCTGCTAAGCTCCCAAGTCTGCTTAACATCAGGTATTTTCGTTGCGTATTTTCATATACGACATCCTTCAACATCTTTTTCTTTTTGCGAATTCTTCAACATCTTTATGAACACCGGTAACTGCCATGAAATGAATAAGTTTATCATTAGCAATTTGAAATTTCCGAACAAATAGTACACCAGACCGTACTTTGAGCAACAAATTTACAAGATTTTATATATGACACATTGAATCATATTTAAACATCATTGTTGACAAGGAAAAAATAGATGCAATTATTGGACTAGATTGCACACTGAACTAACATATACAAGTTTAATCAATTTTCCATTTCTAATATTTCTTACACTTCCAAAACTCTCATGCAGGCAAGCATTTTGATCACATTCTCCAGAGATGGATGCTAAGGAAAGAAGAAGGAAACAAGACAGAGAGCGCTATGAACAGATGGCCAATGAAAAAAGAGAGGAAAAACTCAAAAAAGGCCGTGAAGCCTATCAACAAAAGAAAGAAAAAATATGCGCACAACAAAGGCAGATATATGCAAAAATGCAGCCGGAACAAAAGAAAGCTAGAAAAGAACATATCAATGAATTGAAACGCAACACAGCAAGCAAAGACTCCATTGCACGGGAGAACCCTGCCTATATTGCAACTGAAAAAGAAGTTGGTACTTCTACCTTTCCTGATTACAGAAAGCATGTCACACCAGGAGAAAGGCAAACATTGCTACACCGTCGTAACAAAGAATTCACGACAAGACAGAGGCATGTATCATCGAAACAAGATGTATCTATGACGGAAACCGGCGACGATGACACAGAACCTCTACAGCAACCAGAAGAAATGATTTACGGTAATACTCTAAATTTTACACAATACTCGCATTCAAAATAAATATACGAATGTTTGTAGAACTAACCATCTTTTATGGACAGATATCCCTAATCAATGTTTCCAAGCATCAAAGAAGCGGATACACCAACACAGACATTCTACAATGACGATCAAAATAAGGTGGCATTGTGGCCAGACATCCCGTCTTCAATGTTTCCAGCAATCAAAGAAGTAGATGCACGCATACAAACATTATACAATGATGTTCATGGTAAGGTTATAAAATTTCTTATATATTTTTATGCAATACAAAAATTACATATATATATATATATAAATAATTAATTAATTACTACACAGGTAAGGATGAGATTATATGTGAGCATGATGCAACCATGAAAGTGAAGAAATATGCCCTAGATGCAATAATAAAGTTATTATTTATTTCCTTATATCATGATAAATGTTTATTATTCATGCTAAAATTGTATTAACTAGAAACATAATACATGTGTGAATACATAGACAAACAAAGTATCACTAGTATGCCTCTACTTGACTAGCTCGTTAATCAAAGATGGTTATGTTTTCTAACCATGAACAATGAGTTGTTATTTGATTAACGGGATCACATCATTAAGTGAATGATCTGATTGACATGACCCATTCCATTAGCTTAGCACCCGATCGTTTAGTATGTTGCTATTGCTTTCTTCATGACTTATACATGTTCCTATAACTATGAGATTATGCAACTCCCGTTTACCGGAGGAACACTTTGGGTGCTACCAAACGTCACAACATAACTGGGTGATTATAAAGGAGTACTACAGGTGTCTCCAAAGGTACATGTTGGGTTGGCGTATTTCAAGATTACGTTTTGTCACTCTGATTGTCGGAGAGGTATCTCTGGGCCCTCTCGGTAATGCACATCACTTAAGCCTTGCAAGCATTGCAACTAATGAGTTAGTTGCGGGATGATGTATTACAGAACGAGTAAAGAGACTTGCCGGCAACGAGATTGAACTAGGTATTGGAATACCGACGATCGAATCTCGGGCAAGTAACATACCGATGACAAAGGGAACGACGTATGTTGTTATGCGGTCTGACCGATAAAGATCTTCGTAGAATATGTAGGAGCCAATATGGGCATCCAGGTCCCGCTATTGGTTATTGACCGGAGACGTGTCTCGGTCATGTCTACATTGTTCTCGAACCCGTAGGGTCCGCAAGCTTAAGGTTACGATGACAGTTATATTATGAGTTTATGCATTTTGATGTACCGAAGTTTTTTCGGAGCCCCGGATGTGATCACGGACATGACGAGGAGTCTCGAAATGGTCGAGACATAAATATTGATATATTGGAAGCCTATGTTTGGATATCGGAAGTGTTCCGGGTGAAATCGAGATTTTACCGGAGTACCGGGAGGTTACCGGAACCCCCCGGGAGCTAGATGGGCCATAGTGGGACTTAGTGGAAAAGAGAAGGGGCTGCCCAAAGTGGGATGCGCGCCCCTCCCCTCCCTTGGTCCGAATAGGACAAGGAGAGGGGGCCGGCCACCCTCTCTCTCTTCCCCCCTCCGCGAATCCTATTCCAACTAGGATTGGGGGGGGGGGAATCCTACTCCCAGAGGGAGTAGGACTCTCCTGGCGCGCCTCTCCTAGGCCGGCCGCACCCCCCTTTAGTCCTTTATATACGGAGGCAGGGGCACCCCAGAAACACACAAGTTGATCCACGTGATCTTTTCCTTAGCCGTGTGCGGCGCTCCCAGCCACCATAGTCCTCGATAATATTGTAGCGGAGTTTAGGCGAAGCCCTGCTGCAGTAGTACATCAAGATCGTCACCACGCCGTCGTGCTGGCGGAACTCTTCCCCGACACTTTGCTGGATCGGAGTCCGGGGATCGTCATCGAGCTGAACGTGTGCTAAAACTCGGAGGTGCCGTAGTTTCGGTGCTTGATCGGTCGGGCCATGAAGACGTACGACTACATCAACCAAACGCTTCCATTGTCGATCTACTAGGTATGTAGATCACACTCCCCCCTCTTGTTGCTATGCATCACATGATCTTGCGTGTGCGTAGGAATTTTTTTGAAATTACTACGTTCCCCTACAGTGGCATCCGAGCCTAGGTTTTATATGTTGATGTTATATGCACGAGTAGAACACAAGTGAGTTGTGGGCGATATAAGTCATACTGCTTACCAGCATGTCATACTTTGGTTCGGCGGTATTGTTGGATGAAGCGGCCCAGACCGACATTACGCGTACGCTTACGCAAGACCGGTTCTCCCGACGTGCTTTGCACAGAGGTGGCTTGTGGGTGACAGTTTCTCCAACTTTAGTTGAACTGAGTGTGGCTACGCCCGGTCCTTGCAAAAGTTAAAACAACACCAACTTGACAAACTATCATTGTGGTTTTGATGCGTAGGTAAGATTGGTTCTTGCTTAAGCCCGTAGCAGCCACGTAAAACTTGCAACAACAAAATAGAGGACGTCTAACTTGTTTTTGCAGGGCATGTTGTGATGTGATATGGTCAAGACATGATGCTGATTTTTATTGTATGAGATGATCATGTTTTGTAACCGAGTTATCGGCAACTGGCAGGAGCCATATGGTTGTCGCTTTATTGTATGCAAGCAATCGCGATGTAATGCTTTACTTTATCACTAAACGGTAGCGATAGTCGTGGAAGCACAAGCTTGGCGAGACGACAACGACGCTACGATGGAGATCAAGGTGTCACGCCGGTGACGATGGTGATCACAATGATGCTTCGGAGATGGAGATCACAAGCACAAGATGATGATGGCCATATCATATCACTTATATTGATTGCATGTGATGTTTATCTTTTATGCATCTTATCTTGCTTTGATTGACAGTAGCATTATAAGATGATCTCTCACTAATTATCAAGAAGTGTTCTTCCTGAGTATGCACCGTTGCGAAAGTTCTTCGTGCTGAGACACCACGTGATGATCGGGTGTGATAGGTTCTACGTTCAAATACAACGGGTGCAAAACAGTTGCACACGCGGAATACTCAGGTTATACTTGACGAGCCAAGCATATACAGATATGGCCTCGGAACACGGAGACCGAAAGGTCGAGCGTGAATCATATAGTAGATATGATCAACATAATGATGTTCACTAATGAAACTACTCCATCTCACGTGATGATCGGACATGGTTTAGTTGATTTGGATCACGTAATCACTTAGAGGATTAGAGGGATGTCTATCTAAGTGGGAGTTCTTTAAGTAAATTAACTGAACTTAAATTTATCATGAAACTTAGTACCTGATAAGTATCTTGCTTGTTTATGCTTGTTTGTAGATAGATGGCTCGTGCTGTTGTTCCGTTGAATTTTAATGCGTTCCTTGAGAAAGCAAAGTTGAAAGATGATGGTAGCAATTACACGGACTGGGTCCGTAACTTGAGGATTATCCTCATTGCTGCACAGAAGAATTACGTCCTGGAAGCACCGCTGGGTGCCAGGCCTGCTGCAGGAGCAACGCCGGATGTTATGAACGTCTGGCAGAGCAAAGCTTATGACTACTCGATAGTTCAGTGTGCCATGCTTTACGGCTTAGAATCGGGACTTCAACGACGTTTTGAACGTCATGGAGCGTATGAGATGTTCCAGGAGTTGAAGTTAATATTTCAAGCAAATGCCCGGATTGAGAGATATGAAGTCTCCAATAAGTTCTATAGCTGCAAGATGGAGGAGAACAGTTCTGTTAGTGAGCATATACTCAAAATGTCTGGGTATAATAATCACTTGATTCAATTGGGAGTTAATCTTCCAGATGATTGCGTCATTGACAGAATTCTCCAATCACTGCCACCAAGCTACAAGAGCTTCGTGATGAACTATAATATGCAAGGGATGAATAAGACTATTCCCGAGCTCTTCGCGATGCTGAAAGCTGCGGAGGTAGAAATCAAGAAGGAGCATCAAGTGTTGATGGTCAACAAGACCACTAGTTTCAAGAAAAAGGGCAAAGGAAAGAAGAAGGGGAACTTCAAAAAGAATGGCAAGCAAGTTGCTACTCAAGAGAAGAAACTCAAACCTGGACCTAAGCCTGAAACTGAGTGCTTCTATTGCAAGCAGACTGGTCACTGGAAGCGGAACTGCCCCAAGTATTTGGCGGATAAGAAGGATGGCAAGGTGAACAAAGGTATATGTGATATACATGTTATTGATGTGTACCTTACTAATGCTCGCAGTAGCACCTGGGTATTTGATACTGGTTCTGTTGCTAATATTTGCAACTCGAAACAGGGACTACGGATTAAGCGAAGATTGGCTAAGGACGAGGTGACGATGCGCGTGGGAAACGGTTCCAAAGTCGATGTGATCGCAGTCGGCACGCTACCTCTACATCTACCTTCGGGATTAATATTAGACCTAAATAATTGTTATTTGGTGACAGCGTTAAGCATGAACATTATTTCTGGATCTTGTTTGATGCGAGACGGTTATTCATTTAAATCAGAGAATAATGGTTGTTCTATTTATATGAGTAATATCTTTTATGGTCATGCACCCTTGAAGAGTGGTCTATTCTTGTTGAATCTCGATAGTAGTAACACACATATTCATAATGTTGAAGCCAAAAGATGCAGAGTTGATAATGATAGTGCAACTTATTTGTGGCACTGCCGTTTAGGTCATATCGGTGTAAAGCGCATGAAGAAACTCCATACTGATGGACTTTTGGAACCACTTGATTATGAATCACTTGGTACTTGCGAACCGTGCCTCATGGGCAAGATGACTAAAATGCCGTTCTCCGGTACTATGGAGAGAGCAACAGATTTGTTGGAAATCATACATACAGATGTATGTGGTCCGATGAATATTGAGGCTCGTGGCGGATATCGTTATTTTCTCACCTTCACAGATGATTTAAGCAGATATGGGTATATCTACTTAATGAAACATAAGTCTGAAACGTTTGAAAAGTTCAAGGAATTTCAGAGTGAAGTTGAAAATCATCGTAACAAGAAAATAAAGTTTCTACGATCTGATTATGGGGGAGAATATTTGAGTTATGAGTTTGGTGTACATTTGAAAAATTGTGGAATAGTTTCGCAACTCACGCCACCCGGAACACCACAGCGTAATGGTGTGTCCGAACGTCGTAATCGTACTTTACTAGATATGGTGCGATCTATGATGTCTCTTACTGATTTACCGCTATCGTTTTGGGGGTACGCTCTAGAGACGGCCGCATTCACGTTAAATACGGCACCATCAAAATCCGTTGAGACGACGCCTTATGAACTGTGGTTTGGCAAGAAACCAAAGTTGTCGTTTCTGAAAGTTTGGGGCTGCGATGCTTATGTGAAAAAGCTTCAACCTGATAAGCTCGAACCCAAATCGGAGAAATGTGTCTTCATAGGATATCCAAAGGAGACTATTGGATACACCTTCTATCACATATCCAAAGGCAAGACTTTTGTTGCTAACTTTGGAAACTTTCTAGAGAAGGAGTTTCTCTCGAAAGAAGTGAGTGGGAGGAAAGTAGAACTTGACGAGGTAACTGTACCTACTCCCTTACTGGAAAGTAGTACATCATAGAAAACTGTTTCTGTGACACCTACACCAGTTAGTGAGGAAGCTAATGATGATGATCATGAAACTTCAGAACAAGATACTACTGAACCTCGTAGATCAACCAGAGTAAGATCCGCGCTAGAGTGGTATGGTAATCCCGTTCTGGAAGTCATGCTACTAGATCATGATGAACCTACGAACTATGAAGAAGCGATGGTGAGCCCAGATTCCGCAAAGTGGCTTGAAGCCATGAAATCTGAGATGGGATCCATGTATGAGAACAAAGTATGGACTTTGGTTGACTTGCCCGATGATCGGCGAGCAATTGAAAATAAATGGATCTTCAAGAAGGAGACTGACGCTGACGGTAATATTACTGTCTACAAAGCTCGACTTGTCGCAAAAGGTTTTCGGCAAGTTCAAGGGATTGACTACGATGAGACCTTCTCACCCGTAGCGATGCTTAAGTCTGTCCGAATCATATTAGCAATTGCCGCATTTTATGATTATGAAATTTGGCAGATGGATGTCAAAACTGCATTCCTGAATGGATTTCTGGAAGAAGAGTTGCATATGATGCAACCAGAAGGTTTTGTCGATCCAAAGGGAGCTAACAAAGTGTGCAAGCTCCAGCGATCCATTTATGGACTGGTGCAAGCCTCTCGGAGTTGGAATAAACGTTTTGATAGTGTGATCAAAGCATATGGTTTTATACAGACTTTTGGAGAAGCCTGTATTTACAAGAAAGTGAGTGGGAGATCTATAGCATTTCTGATATTATATGTGGATGACATATTACTAATTGGAAATGATGTAGAATTTCTGGATAGCATAAAGGGATACTTGAATAAGAGTTTTTCAATGAAAGACCTCGGTGAAGCTGCTTACATATTAGGCATTAAGATCTATAGAGATAGATCAAGACGCTTAATTGGACTTTCACAAACCACATACCTTGACAAAGTTTTGAAGAAGTTCAAAATGGATCAAGCAAAGAAAGGGTTCTTGCCTGTGTTACAAGGTGTGAAGTTGAGTAAGACTCAATGCCCGACCACTGCAGAAGATAGAGAGAATATGAAAGATGTTCCCTATGCATCAGCCGTAGGATCTATCATGTATGCAATGCTGTGTACCAGACCTGACGTGTGCCTTGCTATAAGTCTAGCAGGGAGGTACCAAAGTAATCCAGGAGTGGATCACTGGACAGCGGTCAAGAACATCCTGAAATACCTGAAAAGGACTAAGGATATGCTTCTCGTATATGGAGGTGACAAAGAGCTCATCGTAAAAGGTTACGTTGATGCAAGCTTTGACACTGATCCGGACGATTCTAAATCACAAACCGGATACGTGTTTACATTAAACGATGGGGCTGTAAGTTGGTGCAGTTCTAAACAAAGCGTTGTAGCGGGATCTACATGTGAAGCGGAGTACATAGCTACTTCGGAAGCAGCAAATGAAGGAGTCTGGATGAAGGAGTTCATATCCGATCTAGGTGTTATACCTAGTGCATCAGGTCCAATGAAAATCTTTTGTGACAATACTGGTGCAATTGCCTTGGCAAAGGAATCCAGATTTCACAAGAGAACCAAGCACATCAAGAGACGCTTCAATCCCATCCGGGATCTAGTCCAGGTGGGAGACATAGAGATTTGCAAGATACATACGGATTTGAATGTTGCAGACCCGTTGACTAAGCCTCTTCCACGAGCAAAACATGATCAGCACCAAGGCTCCATGGGTGTGAGAATCATTACTGTGTAATCTAGATTATTGACTCTAGTGCAAGTGGGAGACTGAAGGAAATATGCCCTAGAGGCAATAATAAAGTTATTATTTATTTCCTTATATCATGATAAATGTTTATTATTCATGCTAAAATTGTATTAACCGGAAACATAATACATGTGTGAATACATAGACAAACAAAGTATCACTAGTATGCCTCTACTTGACTAGCTCGTTAATCAAAGATGGTTATGTTTCCTAACCATGAACAATGAGTTGTTATTTGATTAACGGGATCACATCATTAAGTGAATGATCTGATTGACATGACCCATTCCATTAGCTTAGCACCCGATCGTTTAGTATGTTGCTATTGCTTTCTTCATGACTTATACATGTTCCTATAACTATGAGATTATGCAACTCCCGTTTACCGGAGGAACACTTTGGGTGCTACCAAACGTCACAACGTAACTGGGTGATTATAAAGGAGTACTACAGGTGTCTCCAAAGGTACATGTTGGGTTGGCGTATTTCGAGATTACGTTTTGTCACTCCGATTGTCGGAGAGGTATCTCTGGGCCCTCTCGGTAATGCACATCACTTAAGCCTTGCAAGCATTGCAACTAATGAGTTAGTTGCAGGATGATGTATTACAGAACGAGTAAAGAGACTTGACGGCAACGAGATTGAACTAGGTATTGGAATACCGACGATCGAATCTCGGGCAAGTAACATACCGATGACAAAGGGAACGACGTATGTTGTTATGCGGTCTGACCGATAAAGATCTTCGTAGAATATGTAGGAGCCAATATGGGCATCCAGGTCCCGCTATTGGTTATTGACCGGAGACGTGTCTCAGTCATGTCTACATTGTTCTCGAACCTGTAGGGTCCGCACGCTCAAGGTTAAGATGACAGTTATATTATGAGTTTATGCATTTTGATGTACTGAAGTTTGTTCAGAGTCCCGGATGTGATCACTGACATGACGAGGAGTCTCGAAATGGTCGAGACATAAAGATTTATATATTGGAAGCCTATGTTTGGATATCGGAAGTGTTCCGGGTGAAATCGAGATTTTACCGGAGTACCGGGAGGTTACCGGAACCCCCCGGGAGCTAGATGGGCCATAGTGGGCCTTAGTGAAAAAGAGAAGGGGCTGCCCAAAGTGGGCTGCGCGCCCCTCCCCTCCCTTGGTCCGAATAGGACAACGAGAGGGGGCCGGCCACCCTCTCTCTCTTCCCCCCTCCGCGAATCCTATTCCAACTAGGATTGGGGGGGGGGGGGGAATCCTACTCCCAGAGGGAGTAGGACTCTCCTGGCGCGCCTCTCCTAGGCCGGCCGCACCCCCCCTTTAGTCCTTTATATACGGAGGCAGGGGCACCCCAGAAACACACAAGTTGATCCACGTGATCTTTTCCTTAGCCGTGTGCGGCGCCCCCAGCCACCATAGTCCTTGATAATATTGTAGCGGAGTTTAGGCGAAGCCCTGCTGCAGTAGTACAACAAGATCGTCACCACGCCGTCGTGCTTGCGGAACTCTTCCCCGACACTTTGCTGGATCGGAGTCCGGGGATCGTCATCGAGCTGAACGTGTGCTAAAACTCGGAGGTGCCGTAGTTTCGGTGCTTGATCGGTCGGGCCATGAAGACGTATGACTACATCAACCAAACACTTCCGTTGTCGATCTACTAGGTATGTAGATCACACTCCCCCCTCTCGTTGCTATGCATCACATGATCTTGCGTGTGCGTAGGATTTTTTTTGAAATTACTACGTTCCCCTGCAGAAAGAAGTAGATACACCAACACAATCAATCAATAATGACGATCAAGGTGAGGTCATCAATTCCATATATGTTCTTATGAAATCCAAATAAATATATTATACAATAGAAAATTGCAACACAGGTAATAATGAAGTCATATTTGAAGAGGACATAAACGAGGACGAATACATGTTCTCTGGTCAAGGTATGCTTAATAGAATTTAAATATATTTTAATCATTATATTGCTTCTGTACTAACTTTTATGCTACAAACCAAACTAGAATGGGACAGAGAAGTGGAAATTGAAATCAAAGAAGGCGAGGAAATACACAACCCTAATCCTTATGATTTCGTCTATAGCAACATACCCAAAAAAACACACGTGCTCAAAACGGAAGGAAATTGCAGATTCTGCCATGCAAAAAATTCAAGTATGAAACTAAGGGATTATGCTGCAGAAAAGGACAGATAAGACTAGCCAATGCAGATACACCACCTGAACTCATAAGACTTTGGATAAGCAACGACTCTGATGCAAGACATTTTCGGAACAATATAAGATTTTTCAATGGCCACTTCTCGTTTACTACTCTATATTGCCATCTTGACAGAGACACAACCGACATGCGAACTTCTGGTGGTATTTACACCTTTCGAGCACATGGTCAGATCTATCACAGCATACACTCATTTGGTAATAGTCGACCAGATCCAAAGCATGTGGAGCTATACTTCTACGACGATGATCCAAGCTTAGAGCATCGGTACTGCCGTTGCCGCGAGGAAATGTACGAGCAAGACAAGCATGTGATCGGGATAATAACCAACATCCTACGGGATAACCCATACTCTCAACAATTTAGGAGTTTGGGACGAGCCCAAAACCTTGAGGACTACAGACTCGTCTTAAACCTGGACCAAAGATTGGACCAGAGAACATACAACGCGCCAATAAATTTGGAGGTAGCTGCAGTGTGGATTGAAGGAAATAAAAGAAGAGACACTTATGACAGGAATGTAATACTACATGGAAACTACAATGAAAAAGAGCACATTCGATCATATTACGGGTGCTATGATCCGTTGTCGTACCCTCTATTCTTTCCAAGAGCTGAGCTGGGTTGGCATAGGAAAATCCCAAAGAGGAATACAAAAAAGGAAGATATTGGTGCTGATAATATCAGTAATGATGATGACCTAGGTAAAATTTCATATACTATTATATTCAATATTCAATTTAACTAACTTTTTTATGTCGCAATATTTGCACAGATTCTGCCAACGGCCTGTGGGTAACCATGAAAGAATACTACTGGTATAAATTCCATACACGACCAAGCATATTCAACCAATATTGCAGGGCGGACGGATTTTCCAGCAGTTTGCTGTAGATACATACATAAAGATTGAAAGCTCCAGACTGGATTACATGTGGCATCATCAAAACAAAATAAGGGCGGATCTATACCAAGGCCTTCTAGACATCATTCAAGCTGGAGAACAGAATGGAGATGCAATCGGAAAACGGAGAGTACTTGCATCATCATTTATTGGAGGGCCACGCGATAAAATTCGTCGGTATCTAGATTCTATGGCTTTAGTTAGAAAATATGGAAAACCAGACGTATTCCTCACAATGACATGCAACCCCAACTGGAAGGGATCACACGTGAACTACAGTTTGGACAAACACCACAAGATCGCCCAGACATTATCGTTTGTGTTTTCAAGGTGAAGCTCGAAGAAATGAAGAAGCAACTATTTGAGAAGGCCATTCTTGGAAAGGTCAAGGCATATACATATGTCATAGAGTTCCAAAAGAGGGGATTACCCTGACGGTGTCCTGGACTAGGGGGTACTGTAACACCCCGGATGTAACTTTCCCAATTTGTACTCCAACTCTTGCCGTTTCCGGCGTTAACTTATTTTATTTTCTCGGGTTCGGGTCTTTGTCTCCGTGTGTTGTTGTCGTTGTCATGCATCTCATATCATGTCATCATGTGCATTTCATTTGCATACGTGCTCGTCTCATTCATTCGAGCATTTTCCCCGTTGTCCGTTTTGCATTCCGGCGCTTCATTCTCCTCCGATGGTCATTTCTAGCTTTCTTTCGTGTGTGGGGATTAAACATTTCCGGATTGGACCGAGACTTGCCAAGCTGCCTTGGTTTACTACCGGTAGACCGCCTGTCAAGTTTCGTATCATTTGGACTTCGTTTGATACTCCAACGGTTAACCGAGTGACCGAAAAGGCCTCGTGTGTGTTGCAGCCCAACACCCCTCCAATTTGGACCAAAACCCACCTAAACCCTTTCTATCATCTAGAGCGTTCGATCACGATCGCGTGGCTGAAAACTGGACCTCATTTGAACTCTCCTAACTCCCTCTAGGCCTATATAAAGGTCTCTCCCCGAAAATCCGGGTCTTCCCCCGTCCTAACCCTAAAAATTCCGTCTCTGCCGCCGCCGGACGTGTCCGGACGGAGCCGGACACCGTCCGACCCAGCCGCCACCGCCACGTGTCGCCCCGGGATTCACCGCCGCCAGCGCGCCCACATCACCGCCGCCTCGCCCGCGCCGGCCCG
>NC_041388.1:161543299-161607663 GCF_002162155.2 Triticum dicoccoides
GCCGCCCTTGCCTCCCCGACGCCGCGGCCGCGCCGCCCTTGCCTCCCCGACGCCGCGCCCGCCGTCCCGTGCTCCGGCGAGAGCAACACCGGCGAGCCCCTCGACCTCCTCCGACCGGCGAGCCCGCCAAGAACGGCCACCACCTCCGACGAACCTCGAACATTGCTCCCCGGTGAACAGTACCCGGCGAGATCCAGATCCAGATCCGGTTGATTTTCTCCCGAAACCCTAGCTCATGTGCCCATGTTCGTCGTGCCGTAACTTTGCATACGCAGCTCCGATTTAGGCATATAGCATATCAAAATGTTCATCTCAGAGAGTATATCATTTCATTCCATTGCATCATTTTCATTTGAGTTCATCTTGATGCCCGAAATGCTGTTAGAAGAGGGCTATTTGAGATAATTGTCAGATCTGCTACTCCATTTAGGTTTTTGTCATTTTTGCCATGATTAATGTGTGCTTGATATGCCCTGATGTTCTACATATGTTTTGTTAAGGGTTTTATCATCTTTCCAGAGGTGCAACCCATGTATTTTTGTGATGTGTGTGGTGACTAGCACAAGCTTGCAAAGTGGTGCACTTGGTAATTCTGTTTTTAGGGACTTAGCAATTCCACTAAGTCCTTGATCTATTTATCTCATGATGCCATATGTTCATGTTGTTTCCTAGTGATCCGTGCCTCTTTTGAGGATGATCAGTAAGGATTTTTTGTTATTCTTGCAGTGCTCTATCCATCCATGTCTTTATTTGCAATTATGGAGCACGCTAGCTTGAGTCAATCGAGCTCTACTTTTGGTACTTTGTGAATCTGGGCAGATTGTCAACTTGTTTGCAATTTTGCCGATGATGTTGTAGTTGATCCGTGCATGCTATGTTATTGGTCTTACATTGTCTAGCTTTCATTTTGTGTATTCTTGATGGGTATATGCTTGTCTTGTCATAACTTGCACCGTAGTGAGTGCATCGAGCTCGTGAACATGCCTACTTGAGTTATATTTCAGTATGTGCCAGTTTTCACTAAGTCTGAAAACTGATTATGTTTTTGCTATGTTCACATGCTTGCAATTGTATTTTCCGATCCCTTTTGGCTCAAGGTCACTAAGGGACTTTTGTTAAGCTCTTCGAGTAGCTCCATGCCATGCTTTACTTTGCCATGTTCAGGTCCTGTAGCATGTAGTTTTGTTGCTCCGAAGAGAGCTACCTGATCTGAAATTCCAGACAAGTGTTAATTTCACTAAGTCTGAGATCTGTTTGTCATATGCATTTTTGCCATACTTGTTTGAACCTGTTAATGGATGATTTGGCCGTAGCTCAGTGCTAGACTTTTGTTAAGCATTTTGAATGCATCCCTGCCATGTATTTTGTGTGCTGTAGCATGTTCGGGTGCTGTAGCATGTTCATCTCATTGCATTTAGGTGGCTACTTGTTGTAAATCGCAGACCGGTGCCATATTTGAATCGCTTGCCATTTCCAAACCGTAACTCCGATTCCGGCGATCTTTATATCGTTTTCAAGCGATTTCATCTCATCTTTCCAGTGGCATACTTGGATTTCCAAGTTGATGCCAGGTTCTTGCATTTCCTGTCATATCTTGCATATGCATCCTGCATCGCATCCCGCATAGCATATCATCATTGCATCGTCTTGTTTGATCCTTGCACGTGGTTGATTGTGTCCTTGTTGCTTGTTTGTCTTGTTTGGGTAGAGCCGGGAGACGAGTTCGCTAACGAGGAGCCCGTTGAGTTTGCTTTCGAGGATCCAGTCAACTCTGACAACTGTGCAGGCAAGATGATCATACCCTCGAAATCACTACTATCTTTGCTATGCTAGTTTGCTCGCTCTTTTGCTATTCCAATGCTATGATGCCTACCTTTTGCTTTCAAGCCTCCCAAATTGCCATGTCAAACCTCTAACCCACCATGTCCTAGCAAACCGTTGATTGGCTATGTTACCGCTTTGCTCAGCCCCTCTTATAGTGTTGCTAGTTGCAGGTGAAGATTGGAGGCCGTTCCTTGTTGGAACATTTATTTACTTGTTGGGATATCATTATATTATCTTGTTATCTTAATGCATCTATATACTTGGTAAAGGGTGGAAGGCTCGGCCTCTCGCCTGGTATTTTGTTCCACTCTTGCCGCCCTAGTTTCCGTCATATCGGTGTTATGTTCCCGGATTTTGCGTTCCTTACGCGGTTGGGTTATAATGGGAACCCCTTGATAGTTCGCCTTGATTAAAGCTTCTCCAGCAATGCCCAACCTTGGTTTTACCATTTGCCACCTAGCCTCTTTTCCCTTGGGTTTCCGGAGCCCGAAGGTCATCTTATTTTAAACCCCCCCCGGGCCAGTGCTCCTTTGAGTGTTGGTCCAAACTAGAGTCCTGTGCAGCGCCCCCTCGGGGAAACTCGAGGTTTGGTTTTAGTTGTATGGAGTGCTCATCTGATGTGCCCTGAGAAAGAGACATGTGCAGCTCCTATCGGGATTTGTCGGCACATTCGGGCGGTGTTGCTGGTCTTGTTTTAACCTGTCGAAGTGTCTTGAAGAACCGAGATACCGAGTCTGATCGGAACGTCTTGGGAGGAGGTCTATTCCTTCGTTGACTATGAGAGCTTGTCATGGGCTAAGTTGGGACTCCCCTGCAGGGATTTGAACTTTCGAAAGCCGTGCCCGCGGTTATGGGCAGATGAGAATTTGTTAATGTCTGGTTGTAGATAACTTGAACCTTAATTTAATTAAAATGAATCAACTGAGTGTGTTACCGTGATGGCCTCTTCTCGGCGGAGTCCGGGAAGTGGACACAGTGTTGGAGTAATGTTTGCGCAGGTTGTTCTCTAGTTTCTCGCTCGCGCTTTGCCTCCTCTTCTCACTCTCTTTTGCGAATAAGTTAGCCACCATATTTGCTAGTCGCTTGCTGCAGCTCCTCATATATTTACCTTGCCTTACCTATAAGCTTAAATAGTCTTGATCGCGAGGGTGCGAGATTGCTGAGTCCCTGTGGCTCACAGATTACTATTACACCAGATGCAGGGCCTGATGATTCTTCTCCAGGTGACGCGCTTGAGCTCAAGTGGGAGTTCGACGAAGACTCTCAACATTACTATGTTTCCTTTCCTGATGATCAGTAGTGGTGCCCAGTTGGGGGTGAACGGGACCGTTGTCGCATGTTGGGTTCTCTTTTATTTTGGCGCCGTAGTCGGGCCATGAGTGTTTGGATGATGTAATGTTATTTATGTACTTGATTGACGTGGCGAGTGTAAGCCAACTATGTTATCTCCCCTTTATTATTCATATTACATAGGATGTTGTGAAGATTGCCTAACTTACGACATATGCCTTAAATGCGTTTATGTCTCTAAGTCGTGCCTCGATACGTTGGAGCTATAGTCGCATCGAGGGTGTTACAGGTACTCACCACGTCATCTCCCGACTAGTGGGTCAGGCCGAGGACCTTCATGGTGGTTCACTATTGGGCCAGTTCGGACAACCCATGCCGTATACAAGCGAGATCCCACAAAGACTTGGCGCCCAAGACGAGGACTCTCCTAAACCCTAGGCCTCTGGTGTGTTATATAAACCGAGGCCAGGCTAGTCAATAGACATCTCATATTCATTACTACAATCTCGTGGTAGATACTTGTATTATGTACTATCCCCATATGAATACAATTAAAAGTAGGACGTAAGGTTTTAGCTTCATCAAGAGGGCCCGAACCTGGGTAAAACCCCATGCCTGTGTTACCATCGCTCCAAGACGCCTAGCTTAGGACCCTTAGTACGGGATACGCCGGATATAGAACCGACATTGATGCTTTCACTGAGAGCCTGCTAGGCGTCGTCACGGGTCGATGGCATAAACCAGGTGTTATGATTTTAATTCAATCTATTCCGCGTATATCAGATTTCTTTTTATTGTTTGTGGTCTTGCACTATGTTTGTTTACATACCAGTTTTGACCTCGAACGCCGCCGGGCAATCGGAATATGCGTCACGCAGCGGCCGCCCGGGCTCCTTGAAAATCAGGCAGACGTGGTACATCGCAGAAGGAAAAATCAAGACATATCAAAAAGCTGCTCCGAGGAGAAGCGGCGGCCTGACACTAATTGCCAGATCAATCTAATCATGGGGCAGCCCACTAGGACTACTAGTTGTGGCACATCAATCGTTTGATTGATGCAATCGTGCTTGTCTAATCTGACTAGCGCTCACACTGAAGCTCCAGAGCACTTTGATGTAGTTTTTTTTATTTTCCCTAGCTTTTGCCGGAGTCAGATGCATCCATAAAGGTCAACTAGCAGATGATCTTGCCTAACGTATGCCGCGCTGGGTCCTGAGGAATAAATGCATGGGTCGGGCAAACACATGCAAAGGTGAAGACACTCCGGCCATCCAGGCATCTGACGACTGCCGTATCTGTAACCGAATCTGTCCTATAAAAAATACGCCATCACCCCTTCGTCTTCATTGACCTAGGCGCCAGGCTATGTTTCTTTTATCTACTTTGTGTAAACTTAATTATGGAAAGAATTTTTTTCAACTATTATTATTTCTTTGTGCATTATTCTATGTGTGCAGGTAATCAACTTCGACTGCATCATGCGGTCAACTCTGTGGGCCGACATCGTCGTCCTGCCTGCATCGATCAAGTTGCTCCGTCGCCTCAGTGCGCGTCCCTGTGTCAGCATGTCCGCGGCCATTCTATCGGTACGACCTCGGCACAATTGACATACACTGCGCATTACCTGGCGCAATGACGCCCATTGAAGCCGAAGAGAATTAGGCTTGGCGCAACCACAAGGAGATTTGACTTTCTTTTTTCCATTCCTCCTCTATATTATTTAATTAAGCAGGTAATCGACTTCGACTACGTCACACGGTCACTTCAGCAAGCCGACGATGTCGTCCCAATCGGCATAAATCGGCTCGCGTGATCACCTTGTCGGTCGAATTGCCATACCGACATGTTCTGTTGCCTCGGGGACTTTGACATCACTAAGAGAGCTCTACCTCATTGAGTGTTCGGCGCACGGGTCATATTTCTTTTATTACTCACTTTGCATAAATTATTAATCATGCAACTTTTTTATTATTACTTCTGCCTTGCACTATTTTATGTGTGCAGATAATTGATTTTTGCCGCGTCACGCAGTCACCTCGGCGTGCGGAGTCGTCCTCTCGCCTCTATCAACCAAATTCCACTATCACCATGGTGTGATACCCTGTGTTGCCATTATCGCGTGGTCGCTTCATCAAACTGACGTCCACCATGCCGACCTGTTTTGACACGTCGACTGACGTGGGGGCTTCATTGTCACGCTGCCGAACTACTCTGTTTCCTCAGCTGGACCGGGGGCTTCCCCTCGGCACTTTGGCACCGTCATGCTATCACTTTGTCAAGCCGAGCTCTTCGCTCGGGTACGTCAAGACTAGTTTGGGGGTTGGGACCTTGAGCCAAGACAAGCTCGGCCCACGTCACACCGAGCACATTAACCAGCTAAGTCGCTTTCATGCTCAAAAAAATCTAAGTTTTAAATATATTTTTCGGGTCGACCAAGCATTATACTTTTTTGACAAAAAGTCATTTGCGAAAAACTTTCTTTGTCAAAACCTTGTTTGTTACAAACAAATTCAAATAAAATACCCCGTTTATTTGGGGGATTCTTTTATGAAGCCTCTCCTCTTGAATATGATTATACTTGTATGGCTTCGTTCCTTATTCATGTATTACGACACAATATGCACCATGTTGACTTATGTGTTCCGCAAGCTGGGTTGCCTTGCTCCTGTGTTTACCCCTACGTTCCCAATTGTTCGGCTAGGGAGTAAAGGGAGCACCTCTACGATTGTCACGATCGGGTCATCCGAGCTCGGACCTCAGACTGGGTGAAGTCGAAAGCTAGTGCTCTTATTGTTTTCAATCATGTTCGGCACACAACTGAACTCATGAATACAAAAAATCTATTGCACAAGTCTCATAGTAACAATGAGCAACCGAAGAAAGGTACCAATGGAGGTACTATTTTCTTCGAAGATGCTTCTTACACTTCATCAGTAATATAGCATAAGTTCCCTGAGCGCGCTTTGTCTATTATAGCCTTATGGCCTGATTGCCTGGTTATCAGAAACACCATCGATATTCTCGACAGGTGGAGTACATAACACTTTTCGGCCCTTGTCCGAAGAGGGAGAAGCCGACGGTCGGTTAAGACGCGTTTAAAGTTCGGATGAACACATATATGATATAAGTACTTCGGTACATACAATCATTATACATAAAATTCTTTTACCCAAATCACTTGGGGGCTCTTAAATTAATATGAGTAGTTTTGTAATAGATGTTTTCTTTTTAGTCATTGCAAAATCTTTTTCTACCACTCCTTTATCGACTCAAGTGTATGATCAATAGCCGGGTAGCCTGGTTTCTCTCTAAAGCCGCTCGCGTTTAGTTCGCTAAACTGGCCTGAGAAACACTCCGCCTTCGGGATAGGGAGGTTGAAGCCGAGGGCTGACCCACTTGAAGTCTAGAGATCAGATGTGTCATGTCAAAGCATGACAGAAGTACAATTTTAAGACCAATTTCTTATTGGCACCAAAATAGCTTGATTCAATCTAGACGCAAAGTTTTTTACGCATGTTTTTGGCCTTTGGGCTTATAACATCTTTTTACCTATTTTATGTTTTCCTTTCAGGAAGCAGGACATTCTCTTGGTTGAGGTTTTTGGCATGAAACTCTTTTCTAAAACTACAGTTCGACATCTTTTCTGCCGAACCCCACCTCGGTATTGTCAAAACATACATGACAGTTGAACTAGTTCCCGAGGAGGTACGATCCTAGGGTCGGCCATGTTGCCCAACCCAATTCTAGGGGGGGGGGGGGCTACTGCATTGGCAATCCAATGCAGAAAATTTAAGTGCAATATAGTTTTCGAGGAGATTATGATCCTCAGGTTGGTCGGCCGCACCCAACCTGAGTCTCAAGGACTTTGCACACTGCTTTTTGTGTCCCGAAGTATTCTGCCGAGCTAAGAGTTGATCCTTAGGCCGATTTTGCGAATCAACTTGAGTCTCAGGGGCTACTGGGATCAGCGGTCTTATGTCATCCTTTAGGTGCATCTCGGGTTTTAGACCGATACACACCTTGAGGGCTACTGGCTATATATCTCGGCAGAGAATAAATTGCACCAATCAAAAATATTGACAAAAAATCGGCCCGCAGTCGGGGTGGTGCACCACCTCGGAAGCAGTCCGGCATAAAGCTCGGGCGCTAGTGGCTGGCTCCATAAAGGGCATTTCCGGCATTAAGCTCGGCTAAACTCCTTCAACTTTTTTTGAACCAAGGTGATCTATGGCACATCGGACACAGTCCAGCATTGGAGCTTGGACACAGTCCGACATTGGAGCTTGGACACAGTCCGACGTTGGAGCTCAGATAAAGCCCGGCGTTGGAGCTTGGACATAGTCCAGCGTTGGAGCTCGGGTACATTACGACGTTGGTGCTCGGCTGCAAAAGATACCTCGAATGTAGTTCGGCGTTGGAGCTCGGACGCTGCCGCCCGGGAACAACTTCAAACCCAAGGTGTGTCATAAAAATAAAAAGGCATTGATAAAGGCCGCAAACTTAAAGGGGCTCCTTGGATACCCGACGTGTAAACTCTTCGGATGCACTTCAGTGATGCTCAAGATCGAAGATGATAAGATTTGTTGAACTAGTTTTTAAGACCAACGACCGAAGATGAAGAACAGTTTGGAAGAATCGAGGAGCGTCCCCAACTTGAAGACCGGTTCAGGGGGCTACTGACGGTGTCCTAGACTAGGGGGGTACTCACCACGTCGTCTCCCGACCAGTGGGTCGGGCCGAGGACCCCCATGGCGGTTCACTATTGGGCCAGTTCGGACAGCCCATGCCGTATACAAGGGAGATCCCACAAAGACTTGGCGCTCAAGACGAGGACTCTCCTAAACCCCAGGCCTCTGGTGTGTTATATAAACCGAGGCTAGGCTAGTCAATAGACATCTCATATTCATTACTACAATCTTGTGGTAGTTACTTGTATTATGTACTATCCCCATATGAATACAATCAAAAGAAGGATGTAGGGTTTTACCTCCATCAAGAGGGCCCGAACCTGGGTAAAACCCCATGTCCGTGTTACCATCGCTCCAAGACGCCTAGCTTAGGACCCCTACTACGAGATATGCCGGATATAGAATCGACATAGCCCATGCTCACCTTTTGCTCATCATGACTGGAAAATACAAATACACATGTCCAGAACAGTATGACCGAATCATCTCCGCTGAGCTCCCTAACAAGCACAAGTACCCAGAGTTATACAAAATGGTAATCAAACATATTGTGCATGGTCCTTGCGGTGCATTGAATAAATTTTTTCCATGCATAAAGAATCGTCCGTCATGCAAGAACAATTATCCAAGGCCATTTAATGAAACTACAATCCAAGGAAAGGACTCCTGCCCACTGTATAGGAGACGCAATGATGGTCGGACTGAAACGGTATGAAAATGCCAACTGGATAATAGGTGGGTGGTTCCTTACAACCCATATCTTTTGCGGATGTTCAACTGCCACATAAATGTTGAGATATGCTCGAGCATTAAAGCCGTTAAGTACTTGTTCAAATACATCTATAAGGGACATGACCGACCATCTGTATTTGTAATTGACAAAGTGGATGAAGTCGAAATTGACGAGATTAAACAGTATAGAGATGCGCGGTGGGTGACACCTCCGGAAGCACTATGGAGAACATATGGCTTCGAATTAAGCAAAATACACCCACCAGTCTTGCAACTGCAGCTACATCTTCCAAATATGCACATGGTTTCATACCATGGCATGGAAAAAATAAAGAATATTATCGACCGTGATGGCACATAAAGATCAATGTTGACTGCGTACTTTGAAGCAAACAACTTACATGAGAAAGCACGAGGCATACTATACAGAGACTTTCCGGAATATTATACTTGGCAAAGACAAGGGAAGTTTTGGCAGGAGAGGAAACGAGATGCTGTGTTCCAGGTTGGCAGGATGGTCTCGGCACACCCGGCTGAAGGAGAACAATATTATCTTCGAGTACTCCTAAACCACGTTCCAGGCGCCACCAGCTATGAAGACCTACGAATAGTCAACAGACAAGTAATGCCAACCTTCCGTGAAGCTGCAGAAAAACGGGGGCTCATCGAGGCAGACAACACACTAGATGACTGCATGACAGAAGCAGAGTTGTTTCGAATGCCATCATCACTACGAAGGCTATTCGTGACAATCTTGGTTTTTTGCGAACCTAGTGACGTACATGGCCTATGGAACAAACACCTTGATGCAATGTCAGAAGACTACAACAGAAACTACAAATGCAAGCACACAATCGAACAGATGGTGCTGAGAAATATCAGAGACATGTTGCACTCAATGGGAAAAGACATAGAATCATTTCCTCTTCCAGAGATCGACAAACAACATGAGACGACCGACGACATACCTAGGGAGATCGTTGCAGAGACCTCCATCGAGGTTGACCCTGAGGACGTATCGTTGCATAAAAACCTAAACATCGAGCAGAGGAAGGCCTACGCGAAATCCTAGCCACGGTTGACCGCCAAAGAGGAGGTATATTCTTTGTCGATGGGCCGGGAGGCACAGGAAAAACTTTTCTTTATAGGGCGCTCTTGGCCACACAAGGCAAGATTGCCGTGGCAACGACCACTTTCGGTGTTGCTGCTTCCATAATGCCTAGAGGGAGGACCGCACACTCGAGGTTCAAGATTCCACTAAAAATAGATGATGGAGCTATTTGTAGCTTCACAAAACAGAGTGGGACAGCAAAGCTACTCCAAGCAGCATCACTAATAATCTGGGATGAAGCATCTATGACAAAGAGACAGACAGTGGAGGCGCTAGACAAAAGCATGCGGGACATAATGGATAGACTAGATCTTCCATTTGGTGGAAAAACGATCGTATTTGGGGGAGATTTTAGACAAGTGCTACCTATTGTCTGAAAGGGAACAAGAGCCCAGATAGTAGATGCATCACTACGCAGGTCGGAGCTCTGGAATCACATGCGTCAATTGAAGCTTGTGCACAACATGAGGGCTCAAACGACCCATGGTTCGTAGAATACCCACTACGCATTGGAAACGGAACCGAGAAGACAAATGATGATGGTGAAATACTTCTACCTACAAGTATATGTGTGCCAAATAAGACGGATGATACCGGCCTGGATAGACTTATTGACAGTATCTACCAAACGGGAAATGTTTACCTAAAAGATCAAAAGTACATCACATCAAGAGCAATTTTATCCACAAGGAATGACTGCGTAGACAAGATCAACCTAAATATGATTGATCGCTTCCAGGGGGAGGAGATGGTGTACCACAGCTTCGATTCTGTAGAAGAGACCCACATAACTACTATCCATCATAATTCCTAAACACCCTAACCCCAAATGGACTGCCTCCACATATGCTGAAGCTAAAAAAAATTGTCCAATGATACTACTCAGGAACATCGACCCTGCTAATGGGCTCTGCAACGGCACCAGACTGGTCGTACATGGATTTCAGAAAAATGCAATTGATGCAGAGATTGTGGTAGGCAACACTCTGGAATGCGAGTTTTCTTGCCTCGGATACCATTATGCCCATCTGACGATGACATGTTCCCGTTCAGTTTCAAGAGAAAACAGTTTCCTGTCAGACTCAGTTTTGCAATGACAATAAACAAATCACAAGGCCAGACAATACCAACTGTCGTCGTCTACGTGCCTGAGCTTGTTTTCTCACATGGTCAATTATATGTCACGCTTTCTAGAGCAACCGCGACATCGGACATAAAGGTACTAACATGTACACATGATGTGAACAAGGGGACAAATAAAAAATAAATAAAGGTGACACATACACAAAGGAGAAGAAGAAAAGGAAGAATAGGATCAGTACAAGCAATACATACACAAAGAATATTGTCTACACAGAAGTCTTGACCAAATAGGTAATTAAATTTTTCAATTTTGTGTTTATAAATTCAGTTTCAACTTAGTACATTCATTCATGACCAACTTAATAATTTGTATTACACATTGAATCTCTAATTTTCTAACCTTAAAATTACTTCTTGCATTCTTCAGGACAATCAAGCTGTCAACTTCGGAGTTAGAATTCAGAACTACTTGATCGTCTTGAAGGAGGATGTCTTCATGTTCTGAACCACTAACTTATTCATTGATATCTATTTATATAATATGTCCAATAAATTATTAAGTTTTATTCAAATATTTGATCACTTTGATGATCTCTATTATGGTTATACAATCTATATATGTAAATTTACCAACGATGAGTAGCTAAGGTCAAATTGAGACTTACCAGTCAATATAGAGACATATTTCTCGCCTTGGAGCTGATGTTGTTGCATTGATTTTTCTAAACATCGCTTTATCTAAGTCCAAGAAACCTGAAAAATATCTGACACATTGTAAGAAAATACATATCAATTTCACATTGTAAGAAAATATCTGACAATTTCATAATGGATTGAAACCCTGCATAGTGTAGCGTTGCATATTTTTGAGGAAATTGTGATGCTCTGTTTCATCAGGATTAAGATGCTTGAACATGTAAGCAGTGTACTAGCGGCCAATAGAGATATTTCTCATGCTGACTACGTGCTATCAATTGTGCCATACACATTATTTAGTAACTAATCAAAAAGTGTCAAAAGCTAGCCACCAAAGCAAATCTGAATCTGCTACTATGCTACTACTGCCACAACTAACCGAGGTTGGAGCATAGGGAATAAGATGCTCCTCCACCAATCGCATATAGGGGGTGACGGGGTGGGACTGAAGGAGATTGGGAGATCCGGAGAGGAAGTAAAGAGAGAAGAAGGGAAATGGCACGCATTACCTTTACAATATTGGAGGCAACGTCACGGAAGCAGGCGGAGGCGGAGGGCAGCCAGGCGGGGCGGAGAATGAAGAGGCAAGCGGCGGCTGTCGGGACGCACGCCGGGATGGCAACAAGGTGGCGGTGCACATGCGAGGTCGGCCAGGAGGACGAGCAATGCAAACATCTGGAAGGAGGAAGCCGACGCTATTCTCCATCGAGAAACGAAGGCTGCAGTACCACACCCCAGCGACGGCGAGCCCCATTGGTGGACGGCGGCTGCGGGATAGCCCTAGACGAGTCTGCTGCATGTGTTTTTTTAGGGGTATGCTGCATGTGATGCTGTGGAAGTGAGGAGGTGCAAGAGGAAGTGCTCGTGGGCTGGAATGGCCAGATGGATTCAGTTTGGCCTTTTCATTTTCTCCACTCACTATTGAAACATCCCGGGCAGACCAAAGTGGGCCTACCAAATGTACATATGGCATCGAGCCATTGTTTTCTTCGTTTTCCAAAAAGAAGTAATTCCCTGGACACGGATATTTGACTCTAGGAGCATATTCTCTGTAATGAACAGGAAAATCAAAATAAAATTTTAAAATCCTAAATTTTTACTACATGTTCATATTAGTGTAGCAAGCGTGCTTGACAATTTTCATGCCATATGGGATAATAGTGCTTCATCGGTGAAAAAAATAAAATTAAGTGTAACATTTGGCGTTTGACTTTTTTCCCCACAAGTCAACATGCTTAAGTTTTCCCCTGTAAGTTTGCATGTACCATTTGGGTGTGACAATGAACCTGTCTATTTTTTCATATTTTTTTATATTTGTAAATTTTAGTTTTTGGCACGCTAGATCATGTGCTAACTAGAGCCAGAATGAATTTTCGGAATTCCCCACCTACTTATCCTCATGGGATGAAAGTGCAGAGCCAAAAAACATACTAACAAACGATGTTAGGGAGACTTTTACTGAAAAGTGATAGTTGAGGACCCATGTTCACTGAAGTTGGTCAAAATTGAATATAATAAGTGTTGAAAAGGACCGAGTACTATTAAATTTATCGCCCGTTGCAACGCATGGGCATTTGTACTAGTTGGTTCCTACATATTCTACGAAGATCTTTATTGTTTAAACCGCATAACAACATACGTTGTTCCCTTTGTCATCGATATGTTACTTGCCCGATATTCGATTGTCGGTATCATCATACCTAGTTCAGTCTCGTCACCGGCAAGTCTTTTTACTCGTTCCGTAATGCATCATCCCGTGACTAATTCACTAGTCACATTGCTTGCAAGGCTCATAGTGATGTGCATTACCGAGAGGGCTCAGAGATACCTCTTCGATACACGGAGTGAAAAATCCTAATCTCGATTTATGCCAACTCAACAAACACCATTGGAGACACTTGTAGAGCATCTTTATAATCACCCAGTTAGGTTGTGATGTTTGATAGCACACTAAGTGTTCCTCCAGTATCCGGAGTTGCATAGTCTCATAGTCATAGGAACATGTATAAGTTATAGAGAAAGCAATAGCAATAAACTAAATGATCAAAGTGCTAAGCTAATGGATGGGTCATGTCAATCGCATCATTCTCTAATGATGTGATCCCGTTCATTAAATGACAACTCATGTCTATGGCTAGGAAACTTAACCATCTTTGATTAATGGGCTAGTCAAGTAGAGGCATACTAGTGACACTCTGTTTGTCTATGTATTTACACATGTACTAAGTTTCTGGTTAATTCTAGCATGAATAATAAACATTTATCATGACATAAGGAAATATAAATAGCAACTTTATTATTGCCTTTAGGGCATATTTCCTTTAGTCTCCCACTTGCACTAGAGTCAATAATCTAGATTACATTGTAATGATTCTAACACCCATGGAGTCTTGGTGCTGATCATGTTTTGCTCATGAGAGAGGCTTAGTCAGTGGGTCTGCAACATTCAGATCCGTATGTATCTTGCAAATTTCTATGTCTCCCTCCTTGACTTGATCGTGGATGGAATTGAAGCGTCTCTTGATGTGCTTGGTTCTCTTGTGAAATCTGGATTCCTTTGCCAAAGAAATTGCACCAGTATTGTCACAAAAGATTTTCATTAGACCCGATGCACTAGGTATAACACCTACATCGGATATGAACTCCTTCATTTGCTGCTTCCGAAGCAGCTATGTACTCCGCTCCACACGTAGACCCCACCACGACGCTCTGCTTGGAACTGCACCAACTGACAGCTCGACCATTCAATACAAATACGTATCCGGTTTGTGACTTAGAGTCATCCGGATCAGTGTCAAAGCTTGCATCGATGTAACCGTTTACGATGAGGTCTTTGTCACCTCCATAAACAAGAAACATATCCTTAGTCCTTTTCAGGTATTTAGGATATTCTTGACCGCTGTCCAGTGATCCACTAATGGATTACTTTAGTACCTCCCTGCTAAAGTAATAGCAAGGCACACATCAGGTCTGGTACACAGCATTGCATACATGATAGAACCTATGGCCGAAGCATAGGGAATGACTTTAATTTTCTCTCTATCTTCTGCAATGGTCGGGCATTGAGTCTGACTCAACTTCACACCTTGTAACACAGGTAAGAACCCTTTCTTTGCTTGATCCATTTTGAACTTCTTCAAAACTTTATCAAGGTATGTGCTTTGTGAAAGTCCAATTAAGCGTCTTGATCTATCTCTATAGATCTTGATGCCCAATATATAAGAAGCTTCACTGAGGTCTTTCATTGAAAAATTCTTATTCAAGTATCCTTTTATGCTATTCAGAAATTCAATATCATTTCCAATCAACAATATGTCATCCACATATAATATCAGAAATGCTACAGAGCTCCCACTCACTTTTTTGTAAATACAGGCTTCTCCAAAAGTCTGTATAAAACCATATGCTTTGATCACACTATCAAAGCGTAGATTCCAACTCTGAGATGCTTGCACCAGTCCATAAATGGATCGTTGGAGCTTACACACTTTGTTAGCACCTTTTGGATCGACAAAACCTTCTGGTTGCATCATATACACCTCTTCTTTAAGATATCCATTAAGGAATGCAATTTTGACATCCATTTGCCAAATTTCATAATTATAAAATGCGGCAATTGCTAACATGATTCTGACGGACTTAAGCATCGCTACGGGTGAGAAGGTCTCATCCTAGTCAACTCCTTGAACTTTTCGAAAACCCTTTGCAACAAGTCGAGCTTTGTAGACAGTAATATTACCGTCAGCGTTAGTCTTCTTATTAAAGATCTATTTATTCTCTATGGCTTGCCAATCATCAGGAAAGTCAACCGAAGTCCATACTTTGTTCTCATACATGGATCCCATCTCAGATTTCATGGCCTCAAGCCATTTCATGGAATCTGGGCTCATCATCGCTTCCACATAGTTTGAAGGTTTGTCATGGTCAAGTAACATGACCTCCAAAATAGGATTACCATACCACTCTGGTGCGGATCTGACTCTGGTTGACCTACGAGGTTCGGTAGTAACTTGATCAGAAGTTTCATGATCATCATCATTAGCTTCCTCACTAATTGGTGTAGGAATCACTAGAACTGATTTCTGTGACGAACTACTTTCTAATAAGGGAGCAGGTACAATTACCTCATCAAGTTCTACTTTCCTCCCTCTCACTTATTTTGAAAAAACTCCTTCTCTAGAAAGGATCCATTCTTAGCAACGATTTTTTTGCCTTCGAATCTGTGATAGAAGGTGTAACCAACAGTCTCCTTTGGGTATCCTATGAAGACACATTTCTCCGATTTGGGTTCGAGCTTATCAGGTTGAAACTTTTTCACATAAGCATTGCAGCCCCAAACTTTAAGAAATGACAACTTGGGTTTCTTGCCAAACCACAGTTCATATGGTGTCATCTCAACGGATTTAGATGGTGATCTATTTAATGTGAATGCAGTCGTCTCTAAAGCATAACCCCAAAACAATAGCGGTAAATCAGTAGGAGACATCATAGATCGCACCATATCTAATAAAGTGCGATTACGATGTTCGGACACACCATTACGTTGTGGTGTTCCAGATGGCGTGAGTTGCGAAACTATTCTGCATTGTTTCAAATGAAGACCAAACTCATAACTCAAATATTCACCTCCACGATCACATCGTAGAAACTTAATTTTCTTGTTATAATGATTTTCCACTTCACTCTGAAATTCTTTGAACTTTTCAAACGTTTCAGACTTATGTTTCATCAAGTAGACATACCCATATCTACTCAAATCATCTATGAAGGTCAGAAAATAACGATACCCTCCGCGAGCATCAACACTCATCGAACTGCATACATCAGTATGTATTATTTCCAACAAGTCTATTGCTCTCTCCATTGTTCCGGAGAATGGAGTCCTAGTCATCTTGCCCATGAGGCATGGTTCGCAAGCATCAAGTGATTCCAAAAGCCCATCAGCATGGAGTTTCTTCATGCGCTTTACACCAATATGACCTAAACGACAGTGCCATAAATAAGTTGCACTATCATTATTAAACTTATATCTTTTGGCTTCAATACTATGAATATGTGTATCACTACTATCATGATTTAGTAAAAATAGACCACTCATTAAGGGTGCATGACCATAAAAGATATTACTCATATAAATAGAACAACCATTATTCTCTGATTTAAATGAACACCTGTCTCGCATTAAACAAGATCCAGATATAATGTTCATGCTTAATGCTGGCACCAAATAACAATTATTTAGGTCTAAAACTAATCCCAAAGGTAGATGTAGAGGTAGCGTGCCGACGACGATCACATCGACTTTGGAAGCATTTGCCACGCGCATCGTCACCTCGTCCTTAGCCAATCTTCGCTTAATCTATAGCCCCTGTTTTGAGTTGCAAATATTAGCAACAGAACCAGTATCAAATACCTAGGTGCTACTGCGAGCATTAGTAAGGTACACATTAATAACATGTATATCAAATATACCTTTCACTTTGCCATCCTTCTTATCCGCCAAATACTTGGGGCAGTTCCACTTCTAGTGACCAGTCCCTTTGCAGTAGAAGCACTCAGTCTCTGGCTTAGGTCCAGACTTGGGCTTTTTCACTTGAGCAGCAACTTGTTTGCCGTTCTTACTGAAGTTCCCCTTCTTCCCTTTTCCCTTCTTCTTGAAACTGGTGGTCTTGTTGACCATCAACACTTGATGCTCCTTCTTGATTTCTACCTCCACAGCCTTAACATCGCGAAGAGCTCGGGAATTGTCTTATCCATCCCTTGCATATTATAGTTCATCACAAAGCTTTTGTAGGTTGGTGGCAGTGATTGAAGAACTCTGTCAATGACACTATCAACCAGAAGATTAACTCCCAGCTGAGTCAAGTGATTGTGATACCCAGACATTCCGAGTATGTGTTCACTGACAGAACTATTCTCCTCCATTTTGCAGCTGTAGAACTTATTGGAGACTTCATATCTCTCAATCTGGACATTTTCTTGAAATATTTACTTCAACTCCTGGAACATCTCATATGCTCCATGATGTTTAAGACGTCGTTGAAGTCCCGGTTCTAAGCCGTAAAGCATGGCACACTGAACTATCGAGTAGTCACCAGCTTTGCTCTGCCAGGTGTTCATAACATTTGGAGTTGCTCCTGCAGCGGGTTTGGCACCTAGAGGTACTTCCAGGACGTAATTCTTCTGTGCAGCAATGAGGATAATCCTCAAGTTACGGTCCCAATTCATGTAGTTGCTACCATCATCTTTCAACTTAGCTTTCTCTGGGAACACATTAAAATTCAACGGAACAACAACACATGCCATTTATCTATAATAACATAGACATGCAAAATACTATCATGTACTAAGTTCATGATAAATTAAAGTTCAATTAATCATATTACTTAAGAACTCCCACTTAGATAGACATCCCTCTAATCATCTAAGTGATCACGTGATCCATATCAACTAAACCATGTCCGATCATCACATGAGATGGAGTAGTTTTCAATGGTGGACATCACTATGTTGATCATATCTACTGTCAGTGGTGCGCGTTGGTGCTAAACAAACGAGTTTTTACCCCTTTCCGCAACGGCATTTAGAACCGCCGCCAAGTGAGTGTATGTGATAGGGTGTACTTCCCACACGATCCAGAAATCGCCGGGGATGGTGATACGTCTCCAACGTATCTATAATTTTTGATTGCTCCATGCTATATTATCTACTGTTTTGGACTATATTGGGCTTTATTTTCCACTTTTATATTATTTTTTGGACTAACCTAGTAACCAGAGGCCCATCCCAGAATTGCTGTTTTTTCCTATTTCAGTGTTTCGGAGAAACAGAATATCAAACGGAGTCCAAATGGAATGAAACCTTCGGAAACGTGATTTTTTCATCAGATAAGATCCATGAGATTTGGACCCTTCGTCAAGAAAGCCACGAGGTGGTCACGAGGGTGGAGGGCGCGCCCCCTGCCTCGTGGGCCCCTCGAAGCTCCACCGACGTACTCCTTCCTCCTATTTATACCTACGTACCCCAAACGATCGGGGACGGAGCCAAAAACCTAATTCCACCGCCGCAACTTTCTGTATCCACGAGATCCCATCTTGGGGCCTGTTCTGGAGCTCCGCCGGAGGGGGCATCGATCGCGGAGGACTTCTACATCATCATCCAAGCCCCTCCGTTGAAGTGTGAGTAGTTTACTTCAGACCTACGGGTCCATAGTTAGTAGCTAGATGGCTTCTTCTCTCTTTCTGGATCTCAATACAATGTTCTCCCCCTCTCTTGTGGAAATCTATTCGATGTAATCTTATTTTTGCGGTGTGTTTGTTGAGATCGATGAATTGTGGGTTTATGATCCAGTCTATCTATGAATAATATTTGAATCTTCTCTGAATTCTTTTATGTATAATTGGTTATCTTTGCAAGTCTCTTAAAATTATCAGTCCGGTTTGGGCTACTAGATTGGTTTTTCTTGCCATGGGAGAAGTGCTTAGCTTTGGGTTCGATCTTGCGGTGTCCTTTCCTAGTCACAGAAGGGGCAGCAAGGCACGTATTGTATCGTTTCCATCGAGGATAACAAGATGGTTTTTTTTATCATATTGCATGAAACTATCCCTCTACATCATGTCATCTTGCTTAAGGCGTTACTCTGTTTTTAACTTAATAGTCTAGATGCATGCTGGATAGCGGTCGATGAGTGGAGTAATAGTAGTATATGCAGACAGGTGTCGGTCTACTTGTCTCGGACGTGATGCCTATATACATGATCATACCTAGATATTCTCATAACTATGCTCAATTCTGTCAATTGCTCAACAGTAATTTGTTCACCCACCGTAGAATACTTATGCTCTTGAGAGAAGCCACTAGTGAAACCTATGGCCCCTGGGTCTCTTTCTCATCATATCAATCTCCATCACTTTGTTATTGCTTTGCTTTTACTTTGCTTTTACTTTTTACTTTGCATCTCTATACCAAAAATACCAAAAATATTATTTATCATCTCTATCAGATCTCACTTTTGTAAGTGACCATGAAGGGATTGACAACCCCTAAGCGCGTTGGTTGTGTTGAGCTATTGTTTTTGTGTAGGTACGAGGGACTTGCACGTAGCCTCCTACTCGATTGATACATTGGTTCTCAAAAACTGAGGGAAATACTTACGCTACTTTGCTGCATCATCCTCTCCTCTTCGGGGAAATCCAACGTAGTGCTCAAGAGGTAGCAAGAAGAATTTCTGGCGCTGTTGCCGGGGATTCTGCGCAAAAGTCAACATACCAAGTACCCATCACAATCCCTATCTCCCGCATTACATTATTTGCCATTTGCCTCTCGTTTTCCTCTCCCCCACTTCACCCTTGCCATTTTATTCGCCCTCTCTCTCTATCCTCCCTTTCTATTTGCCTCTTTTTGCCCGTTTACTTTTTGTTTGCTTGTGTATTAGTTTGCTAGCTTGTCGTTATGTCAAGTCCTTTATCTTCTGCCTCTAGGTCTGAAATTGGGGAAATTATTGTCGATATGGATAGTAATAATATCATGAAAAATTCTGATGCTCCTGCTAAAGAACCTACCATCTTTCATACAAAAAAATCCGTGTTGGTAGTGATAATATTATTGGAAAAGGAGTTATTCAAGATTTCTTTACTTGTGCCGGTGCTTTACCTTCTATGGGTAGTTCTATCCTTCACAGAACTAGTATTCTTGCGGACGCTATTGCCATGCTTGTAGTTGAACTTGAAAGACAATTCATGCACATGCATCCTTCCATACAAAGGATTTTTCTGGAATTTTCTAATATTGAGTATTCTTCTGTTAAGCGTGCCGCTACTATCTTTTTGGCTCATGAGTTTAGATTCATAATAAAAGAAGCCAAAGAAATCTTTGCGCATTATAGGGTGGACGCTTGTCGTCCTCCCATAGAGGCTATCCTCTTTGATCAAGAAGAAATAATGCGTTTTCAATCTCTAGACTATGTTGCTTTCAATGAAAATCTTAGAAAAAGGGTTCCTACCAATGTTTTAGTTGATAGAATTTCTGAACTTAATGATGATTTGGCTATTCGAAATAATGAACTAGGATATTCTCTTGAATATAGGCTCACAAAGTTCTGGCAAAAGAATGCTTATAATGATGAATTGGTTGTGCATTATGAAGGACCAAAGGAGGAACCTATACCTCCCAAGGTTGATCTTGGGGACTTTTGTCCCGTTAAATTTAGGCCTTTTGATTACTTCTGCTTGCCTCAAATAAAACTTGCTGCCGAACGTAGATAATATGAAATGAGTTTTAATAATCTATCTTACTATTATGGCAATACCTAGATCTATTCTTGCTTGTTATGCCTAGCTAGGGGCGTTAAACGATAGCGCTTGTTGGGAGGCAACCCAATTTTATTTTTATTCCTTGATTTTTGCTCCGGTTTAGTAATAAATAAATTATTTATTCTCTGTTTTTTTTGTGTTTTTTTTGTTTAATTAGTGTTTGTGCCAAGTAGAACCGTTGGGAAGACTTGGGGAAAGTCTTGTTGAACTTGCTGTAAAAAACAGAAACTTTAGCGCTCACGAGAACTGCTATCATTTTTATTTGGAAAGTGATACTTAGTTAATTCTTGTTGAAGATGATTAATATATAAATTGGTCACGTCCAGCAATTTATTTTAGAATTTTTGGGGTTCCAGATCTTGCGCTAGCTACAGATTACTACAGACTGTTCTGTTTTTGACAGATTCTGTTTTTCGTGTGTTGTTTGCTTATTTTGATGAATCTATGGCTAGTAAAATAGTTTATAATCCATAGGGAATTTGGAATACAGTAGGTTTAACACCAATATAAATAAAGAATGAGTTCATTACAGTACCTTGAAGTGGTCTTTTGTTTTCTTTCGCTAACGGAGCTCATGAGATTTTCTACTTTAAGTTTTGTGTTGTGAAGTTTTCAAGTTTTGGGTAAAGATTTGATGGATTATGGAACAAGGAGTGGCAAGAGCCTAAGCTTGGGGATGCCCATGGCACCCCCAAGATAATCTGAGGACACCTAAAAGCCAAAGCTTGGGGATGCCCCGGAAGGCATCCCTCTTTCGTCTACTTCTATCGGTAACTTTACTTGGAGCTATATTTTTATTCACCACATGATATGTGTTTTGCTTGGAGCATCTTTTATGATTTGAGTCTTTGTTTGTTAGTCTACCACAATCATCCTTGCTGTACACACCTTTTGAGAGAGCCATACATGACTTGGAATTTTATAGAATACTCTATGTGCTTCACTTATATCTTTTAGAGCACGGTGGTGGATTTGTTTTATAGAAACTATTGATCTCTCATGCTTCACTTAGATTATTTCGAGAGTCTTAATAGCATGGTAATTTGCTCAAAATCCTAATATGCTTGGTATGCAATATTAATAATAAAACTTTCTTATGAGTGTGTTGAATACTAAGAAAAGTTTGATGCTTGATGATTGTTTTGAGATATGGAGGTAATAATATCAAAGTCATGCTAGTTGAGTATTTGTGAAATTGAGAAATACTTGTGTTGAAGTTTGCAAATCCCGTAGCATGCACGTATGGTAAATGTTACGCAACAAATTTGAAACATGAGTGTTATTTGATTGTCTTCCTTATGAGTGGCGGTCGGGGACGAGCGATGGTATTTTCCTACAAATCTATCCCCCTAGGAGCATGCACGTAGTGCTGAGGTTTTTGATGACTTGTAGATTTTTGCAATAAGTATGTGAGTTCTTTATGACTAATGTTGAGTCCATGGAGTATACACACTCTCACCCTTCCATCCTTGCTTGCCTCTTCGGTATCGTGCATTGCCCTTTCTCACATTGAGAGTTGGCGCAAACTTCGCCGGTGCATCCAAACCCCGTGATATGATACGCTCTTTCACACATAAACCTCCTTATATCTTCCTCAAAACAGCCACCATACCTACCTATTATGGCATTTCCATAGCCGTTCCGAGATATATTGCCATGCAACTTTCCATCATTCCATTCATCATGACACATTCATCATTGTCATATTTCTTAGCATGATCATGTAGTTGACATAGTATTTGTGGCAAAGCCACCGTTCATAATTCTTTCATACATGTCACTCTTGGTTCATTGCATATCCCGGTACACAGCCGGAGGCATTCATATAGAGTCATCTTTGTTCTAGTATCAAGTTGTAATCATTGAGTTGTAAATAAATAGAAGTGTGATGATCATCATTATTAGAGCATTGTCCCAAGTGAGAAGAAAAAGGAAGGCCATAAAAAAAGAAGGCCCAAAAAAAATAGAAAGGCCATTAAAAAAAGAAAAGGCCAAAAAAATGAGAGAAAAAGAGAGAAGGGACAATTTTACTATCCTTTTACCACACTTGTGCTTCAAAGTAGCACCATGATCTTCATAGTAGAGAGTCTCTCATGTTATCACTTTCATATACTAGTGGGAATTTTTAATTATAGAACTTGGCTTGTATATTCCAACAATGGGCCTCCTCAAGTGCCCTAGGTCTTCGTGAGCAAGCAAGTTGGATGCACACCCACTAGTTTCTTTTGTTGACCTTTCATACATTTATAGCTCTAGTGCATCCGTTGCATGGCAATCCCTACTCCTTGCATTAACATCAATCGGTGGGCATCTCCATAGCCCATTGATTAGCCTTGTTGATGTGAGACTTTCTCCTTTTTTGTCTTCTCCACATAACCCCCCTCATTATATTCTATTCCACCCATAGTGCTATGTCCATGGCTCGCGCTCATATATTGCGTGAAGGTTTATAGGTTTGAGATTACTAAAGTATGAAACAATTGCTTGGCTTGTCATCGGGGTTGTGCATCATGAGAGCATTCTTGTGTGACGAAAGTGAAACATGAATAAACTATATGATTTTGTAGGGATGAACTTTCTTTGGCCATGTTATTTTGAGAAGACATAATTTCTTAGTTAGTATGCTTGAAGTTATGTCAATATGAACTTTTGTCTTGAATATTTTGGATCTGAATATTCATACCACAATTAAGAAAAATTACATTAAAATTATGCCAAGTAGCACTCCGCATCAAAAATTATGTTTTCATCATTTACCTACTCGAGGACGAGCAGGAATTAAGCTTGGGTGTCGGTGTCAAAACCGGCGGATCTCGGGTAGGGGGTCCCGAACTGTGCGTCTAAGGCGGATGGTAACAGGAGGCAGGGGACACAATGTTTTACCCAGGTTCGGGCCCTCTTGATGGAGGTAAAACCCTACGTCCTGCTTGATTGATATTGATGATATGGGTATTACAAGAGTAGATCTACCACGAGATCAGAGAGGCTAAACCCTAGAAGCTAGCCTATGGTATAATTGTTGTTGTATATCATCTATCGACTAGCCTGGCCTCAGTTTATATAATGCACCAGAGGCCTAGGATAACAAGAGTCCTAGCCGAATACGCCGGTGGGGAGGAGTCCTTGTCTTGACCACCAAGTCTTGTAGAATCTTCCATGTATGCGGCAGCTGTCCGAACTAGCCCATGAGTATACGGCCATGGGGGTCCTCAGCCCAATCTAATAGATCGGGAGATGACGTGGTGAGTACCCCCTAGTCCAGGACACCGTCAGTAGCCCCCTGAACCGGTCTTCAAGTTAGAGACGCTCCTCGATTCTTCCGGACTGTTCTTCATCTTTGGTTGTCGGTCTTGGAAACTGGTTCAACAAATCTTCCCATCTTCGATCTTGAGGATCGCCGAAATGCATTCGACGAGTTTACACATCGGGTATCCGAGGAGCCCCTTTAAGTGTCCGGCCTTTATCAATGCCTTGTTATTTTTAGGCCACACCTCGGGTTTGAAGTTGTTCCCGGGAGGCAGTGTCCTCTTGCGTCCGAGCTCTAACGCCGGATAGCATTCGAGGTATCTTTTGCAGCTGAGCACTAATGCCGGACTACTTCCGAGCTCTAACGCCGAAATGTATCCAAGCTCCAACGCCGGACTGTGTCCAAGCTCCAACGCCGGACTATATCCAAGATGTCATAGATCATCTTGGTCCAAAAAAGTTGAAGGAGTTTAGCCGAGCTTAATGCTGGAAATGCCCTCTATGGAGCCAGCCACTAGCGCCCGAGCTTTATGCCGGACTACTTCCGAGGTGGTGCACCACCCCGACTGTGGGTCGATTTTTTGTCAATATTTTTGATTGGTGCAATTTATTCTCTGCCGAGATATATAGCCAGTAGCCCTCAAGGTGTGTATCGGTCTAAAACCCGAGATGCACCTGAAGGATGACATAAGGCCGCTGATCCCAGTAGCTGTTGAGACTCAGGTTGATTTGCAAAATTGGCCTAAGGATCAAGTCCTAGCTCGGCAGAATACTTCGGGATACAAAAAGCGGCGTGCTCAGTCCTCGAGACTCAGGTTGGGTGCGGCCAACCAACCTGAGGATCATAATCTCCTCGGAAACTGTATTGCACTTAAAATTTTCTGCATTGGACAGGCAATGCAGTAGCCCCCGAGACACTGGTCGGGTGGCAACACCAGATCAGGGGATCGATGTGCCCCTTTAATATTTGTAAATAATAAGCCCGAAGCCCAGTAGCCCCCGAGCCTTAATGCAGGCACGGGTGGCCGAATTAAGGATCGATATCCATATCAAAATCACAAATTATGTGTAATGACTCTATGTATCCAAGTACTTTACGTCATTTAATGCTCGGATCCGCATTGTACAAAACTTTGTTGACCGACCATCGGCTTTCACCTCCTCGGCCAGTAGCCGAGGAGTGTTTGTCTTACTTTATAAAGCCTTTATGAGGGCGAGAAAAACAAGGCAATCTGGCCATACGGTTTTATAAACAAAGGTACGCAGAGAGATATGTTATATTAGCGTTTTAACATAAGAAATGTCTTCCAAAGAAAATAGTCCCGCTATCGGTTCCTTTCTTTGGGTTGTCATGCTAAGCATGATCATGAGACCTTAGCTCTAATATAAGAGAAAAATATTGAGGATTTTAGTTTGGGAGGCCAGTTAATAGCCCCGGTAGTGTTCGGCGACAGTCGAGGTCAAGCCGTAAACACTTCGGCCATTGTTATGAATGGCCCGTCATTTAACATAGTCATCGGATCGCTGACCAGTTTACGCTTATTGTGACAGTCAGTTTTCATCTTTCTCCACTGAGGTGCTTAACCATGTGAGCTGGAAGCACAATCATAGTGGTTCTCCCTTTGCACGCCTAGCCGAACAAAGCGGAATGTAGGAAGCAAGTGCAGGAGCCGGGCAACCCAACTATTGACCGAAGACACAATTCGAAACCGATGCATATATAGCAATATCCGAGAATGTTTTTGCCGGATACCTAAAGGTGTCCGGCGTTGCACTGCGAGACTTGTGCTGAAAACACACAAATAGTTTAAAAGTGCCAAAAGCTTGGAAAACCAAAAAATGTCAGTAAAAACTTAACGTCCGAACAAGATCAAGTGTTCGGTGCCAATCCGAAAATTGGTCATAGAAAAAAAGAGTGCTTCTGTCGTGCTTTAACATGTCACATCCTATCTCAAGACTTCAGGCGGGTCAGCCTACGGCTTCAACCTCCTATCCCGAAGGCGGAGTACTTCTCATTAGGCCAGTTTAGCAAACTAAACTCTAGCGGCTTTGAGAGAGAAATTAGGCTCCCCGGCTAGTGACCACACACTCGTGTCAAAAAAAGGAGTGATGGAAAAAGACTTTGCAACGACCAAGAAGAAAACACATTTACTATAAAATAGCTCATATAAATTTTAAGAGCCCCCAAGTGACTTGGGAAAAGAATTTTATGCATAATGATTGTATGTACCGAAGTACTTATATCATATCTTTGTTCAACCGAACTTTAAATGCGTCTTAACCGACCGTCGGCTTCTCCCTCTTCGGTCAAGGACCGAAAAGTGTTATGTACTCCACCTGTCGAGAATATCGACAGTGTTTCTGATAACCAGGCAACCGGGCCATAGGGCTGTAACAGACAAAGCGCGCTCAGGGAAGTTATGCTATATTACAAACGAAGTGTAAGAAGCATCTTCGAAGAAAATAGTGCCCCCACCGATACCTTTCTTCGGTGCTCATTATTACTATGAGACTTGTGCAATAGATTTTTTGTACTCATGAGTTCAGTTGTGTGCCGACCATGATTGAAAACAATAAGAGCGCTAGCTTTCAGCTTCACCCAGTCTGAGGTCAGAGCTCGGTGGACCCGGTCGTGACAATCGCAGAGGTGCTCCCTTTACTCCCTAGCCAAACAATCGAGAACGTAGGGGTAAGCACAGGAGCCAGGCAACCCAGCTTACAAATTGCTTAAGTCAATATGGTGCATATTATGGCGTAATACACGAACAAGGAACGAAGCCGTACAAGTATAATCATATGCAAGAGGAAAAGGTTCATAAAGGAAGCCCCAAATAAACAGGGTATTTGAATTTGTGTGTCACAAACAAAGTTTGGACAAGAAAATATTTTACAAGCAACTTTTTTCCAAAAAAGTATAATGCTTGGTCGAACCGAACACAAGTTAAAAATTTAAAACTTGGAGCATGAAGGCAACTTAGCTGGTTAATGTGTTCGGTATTGACGACGCGGTCCGAGCTTGATGCAGGACAAGGTTCCATCCCCCAAGCCAGTCCCGAGGTGGTGGAGCAAAGAGCTCGGCACTCCGAAGTGGTGACATGGCACGGTCAATGCAGTGTTGACGAAGCCCCCCGTCCAGCCGAGGTGTCATGGTATGTCAGTACGCCGAGTTGACGATACTGCCCAACCCGGATAATTTTCCTATGCACAAAAAAAATAGTGCAAACCGGAGATAATAGTAATGATAATAATAAAAAATGTTGCATAATAAATAATTTATGCAAAGTGAGTAATAAAAGAAATATGGCCTGGCGCCGAAGTCAATGTCGATGCAGGGCGTCGGCGTGGTGCGGTAAAGGTGTGGCAAAGCCTGAATTCACAGGTCGGTCCCAGTTCCGGATGCGGCGTTCGCCGGACTATGTACGGAAACTGACCAAACCACCACGCGACCATCATTAATGCGACCATCATTTCATAGACCTGTGTACAGATGATGGACAAACCAGAGTAATAATTCCTTGGGAAAAATAAACCCAAACAAGCAAAAAATACTAGGATTAATAGCACCTGGTTTATTTGTTGTAGCAGTCCGAAGAAAGGTGATTCCCAGAATTGGGACTCAATCCACACACCCATTGCCTGATGGGCGATAAAGCGAAGGCATGGCAATGCTGGCAAAGGTCGGCTTGCCGAGGCAAAGCCCTCGGCCCAGCTAATCGTGACGAAGCTGGTCGGCTGGTGACGCCAAAGTCACCGGAGTAGGTTGATGAAGAGATGATGAAGCCCCCGGTCCAGCCGAGATGTCGAAGCCTCGATGTCAGCCGATGAGTCGAAGTAGGTTGGCGTGATGGACACCAGCTTGAAGAAGCAACAGTGCAGCCCTGCCGATGCAGGTCGTGACGTGGTCGATGCCGGCTTGATGAAGTGACCGTGCGGCGATGCCGGTATGCCCGCTCCGTGTAATCCGTGGGGCGGCGATGTTGGTGATGATTTATCCTTCGCGATGCCGGACTCTTGCTCGGCTTGCCGAGATAATGATCCAAAGAAGTTGAGCTCGGCTCAACAAAGTGACGACGTGTCTAGCGCAGGTCGGCAGCCGTGGAGCAATATTGCCGAACTGGTTTGACACTAGCATGATGTTGAAGATCATGTTCAAAAGATCTTAAAGTTGGTGGGAGGTGTTCGGGAACAAAACACAATACCCGATACAACACTTCCTTCAAAAGGGATGTCCGAAATCCCGTTCATAAAAAAGACGAATTCGGGTCGGATTCGTTTTCGCGCAGAAAACAGATCCAAAAAGTGACGCACTAATCGGAAGGTTCCCGGCGTTTGGACGGTCGGATCGAGCTGAAATTTTGAGAGGTGGTAGATATAGGAATCCCGCAGCAGATCAACAGTTGGATTTTCCAAAGGATGTCCGAGCTAGAAGCTGGACACCACGCCCTAAACTCGTCCAGATTCTCGTGTAGATTTGACAGGGCTCCGGTATATCGTGGATTGCCAGACATTCCTCCATCGGAACTTGAGGAAATTTTCCAGGGTTGTTGTAGACTCAATTCTGCACAATCCCACCGAAGCAATCATTAAAGAGACACTTGAGGAGGTGGTGGCGGCGGACACAAGTTTGCTGTCTAGAAAAACAACACGGTCGCCTGAGGGCAATGTTGACGTTGAGCCCCCGGGCTCCCTGGATGATTCCTCCATGATCTTGATAGACATCGGAGTGGATGTTTATAAAGGCCCTCATCCGAACATGACGATCGGAGGTAGGGCGCAGTCCTTGGTCGAACCAAGGTGACCAGTCAAGCTGGTGACGAAAATGCCGAAGTCGCAGTTGATCTGCAGGCGAGCCATCAACCTTTTGCCGAACAACAACGAAACTCTCAATGAAAGCACCAATGTCGGTGTCAAAATCGGCGGATCTCGGGTAGGGGGTCGCGAACTATGCGTTAAGGCGGATGGTAATAGGAGGCAGGGGACATAATGTTTTACCCAGGTTCGGGCCCTCTTGATGGAAGTAAAACCATACGTCCTGCTTGATTGATATTGATGATATGGGTACTACAAGAGTAGATCTACCACGAGATCAGAGAGGCTAAACCCTAGAAGCTAGCCTATGGTATAATTGTTGTTGTATATCATCTATCGACTAGCCTGACCTCGGTTTATATAATGCACCAGAGGCCTAGGATAACAAGAGTCCTAGCCGAATACGCCGGTGGGGAGGAGTCCTTTAATTGATCACCAAGTCTTGTAGAATCTTCCATGCATGCGGCAGCTGTCCGAACTGGCCCATGAGTATACGGCCATGGGGGTCCTCGGCCCAATCTAACAGAACGGGAGATGACGTGGTGAGTACCCCCTAGTCCAGGACACCGTCATTGGGGATGCTTGATAGTCTCCAACGTATCTATAATTTTTGATTGCTCCATGCTATATTATCTACTATTTTGGACTATATTGGGCTTTATTTTCCACTTTTATATTATTTTTGGGACTAACCTATTAACCGGAGGCCCAGCCCAGAATTGCTATTTTTGCCTATTTCAGTATTTCAGAGAAATAGAATATCAAACAGAGTCCAAACGAAATGAAACCTTCGGAAACGTGATTTTCTCATCAGATAAGATCTAGGAGACTTGGACCCTCCGTCAAGAAAGCCATGAGGCGGTCACGAGAGTGGAGGGCGCCCCCCTAGTGCGCGCCCCTGCCTCATGGGCCCCTCAAAGCTCCACCGACATACTCCTTCCTCCTATATATACCTACGTACCTCCAAACGATCGGGGACGGAGCCAAAAACCTAATTCCACCGCTGCAACTTTCTGTATCCACGAGATCCCATCTTGGGGCCTGTTCCGGAGCTCCGCCGGAGGAGGCATCGATCACAGAGGGCTTCTACATCATCATCCAAGCCCATCCGATGAAGTGTGATTAGTTTACTTCAGACCTACGGGTCCATAGTTAGTAGCTAAATGGCTTCTCCTCTCTTTTTGGATCTCAATACAATGTTCTCCCCCTCTCTTGTGGAGATCTATTCGATGCAATCTTCTTTTTGCGATGTGTTTGTTGAGACCGATGAATTGTGGGTTTATGATCCAGTCTATCTATGAATAATATTTGAATCTTCTCTGAATTCTTTTATGTATGATTGGTTATCTTTGCAAGTCTCTTAGAATTATCAGTTTGGTTTGGCCTACTAGATTGGTTTTTCTTGTCATGGGAGAAGTGCTTAGCTTTGGGTTCGATCTTGCGGTGTCCTTTCCCAGTGACAGAAGGGGCAACAAGGCACGTATTGTATCATTGCCATCGAGGATAACAAGATGGGGTTTTTATCATATTGCATGAAACTATCCCTCTACATCATGTCATCTTGCTTAAGGCGTTACTCTGTTTTTAACTTAGTACTCTAGATGCATGCTGGATAGCGGTCGATGAGTGGAGTAATAGTAGTAGATGCAGGCAGGAGTCGGTCTACTTGTCTCGGACGTGATGCCTATATACATGATCATACCTAGATATTCTCATAACTATGCTCAATTCTGTCAATTGCTCAACAGTAATTTGTTCACCCACCGTAGAATACTTATGCTCTTGAGAGAAGCTACTATTGAAACCTATGGCCCCCGGCTCTCTTTATCATCATATCAATCTCCATCACTTTATTATTGCTTTGCTTTTACTTTTTACTTTGCATCTCTATACCAAAAATACCAAAAATATTATTTATCATCTCTATCAGATCTCACTTTCGTAAGTGACCGTGAATGGATTGACAACCCCTAAGTGCGTTGGTTGCGTTGAGCTATTGTTTTTGTGTAGGTACGAGGGACTCGCGTGTAGCCTCCTACTGGATTGATACCTTGGTTCTCAAAAACTGAGGGAAATACTTACGCTACTTTGTTGCATCATCCTCTCCTCTTCGGGGAAATCCAACGCAGTGCTCAAGAGGTAGCAGATGGACCCTCCTGGGACCCAGGCTGGGGCTGCGTGCGATCGGGCGAGGCATCGAAACCCAAACATTTCAGTAGGTATGTACATCCCACACAGTAATCTGAGAAAATCATTTATGTAGGTATGTACATCCCACACGGTAATCCGAGAAAATCATTTCTGTAGGTATGTACATCCCACACGGTGAATCTCGGAATTCCGTTCGTATGTAAAGCAGACACAGTCAATCCAAGGAATACATTTCCGTTCTTATGTACAACCCACACAGTCAATCCAGGGAAAACATTTCTGTTCGGATGTACATCCCACATGGTTTTATGTATACGCTCGTGTGTGAAAGGTGTAACTATCACACACGCTCTGCCTTGGTTAACTGTTTGCTTTCATTAACTACATCACACACGATTTGATGTAGAAAACTGTGTGACATTGGGCTATCTATCGCAAGCGCTTTTACTGCTAGAACCGTTTGCAAAGGTCCATGACTGTCCGTTCTATTTTTATTTTTGCGTGTAATTTATTATTATATTTGAAAATTTTGAAATATGAAACATGCAATTCAAATTCTCAGCACAATGGTTCAACAACGAATCCAGAAATAAAATTGACAGTACAATATGTTCAGTAATTACATGATTAGGCAGCAATTAACTATGATGAACCGCAGTATTTAAAGGCGATAAGGGTGAAGAGACAAGTGTAAACCATTTTGACTGCCGACGGTGTTGAAGAAGAGGAATGCCCATAATGTGCCTTCCTGCATGCCATAGGCACGAACCACTTTTGTCCAACCCCTTGTGACGATCGCCCACCCATCCTTCACCGCCTTCAGGAAGACTTATAGAGCATTATCATGGTAGCATGAATTATATACGTTAACCTTAGTTGCCTCCACTCTGTTCATGTAGTTTGTAAGGTAATAATCAGTAAATAGCTTCGGAAACCACTGAAAGAGAAAAATATCAGAAACTAAGGTCTAATAGAGTAACTTGTTGTGGGCAGGGGGAAAAGGCAACACATTAGTTACCATCCTAAAGTTCACTGTTGTCTTTGACAAAGTGTAAATAAAGAGCTTAATTCCAATCACTCATTTCTTTCGCCTAACAATCTTTCTTAGTTTGCTCACTTGACACTTGTTCACGAATATCACATTGCCCCATACGCAAAAGGGATCGAAGCGTGGATCAGTACCCCTCATATATGTACCTACAAGCAACCAGTAAATGCTAGAAGCTAAACTAAGATTGCACAAATGATGTAAAATATAACTACCTATGTTCCTAAGTACATGTATTTTTTTGAGATTTCAATACGAACTACATACGGATGTATATAGAATTATAGATATAGTTTAGATTAGAATCTAGATTCACTCATTTTACTCCTTATGTAGTCTATATTGGAATCTCTAAAAATACTTACAATTAGGAATAGATGGTGTATAAGACATGGGATGCAGCTAACCTCGACGGCAAACAACATCATCGTCCATTGTAGCTCTATGTATGTACATGGAAAGCGAATGTTAACTACAACATGGTTAACATCCACCAAAAATAGCAAATGGTAATAAAACGACAGCATCTATAGTGATATCTTCATTTTGAAAGAGTAGCACGGTAGCAAAGGGACGGATTGAAAATGGATACAACTGTTAATTGCAATAGGCTTAATGGCAATTGAAACCGCTACTGATAAAAATGCAATTGGCAAAGTTAAACATCATAGGGCAGGTGCTGCCAGAGCAGATAATGGCCCAGTTCTCTATAAAAAAGGTAGGGAAAATAGCTCAAACGTGTTAGGCATGTTTACTACAACATGCTTAATACATCGATAGTACAAAACATAGCCATTAATTGCAACTGGTATTGGTAAGATTGAACTGGTGGGTATATACTTGGTAAGTCCTGAGAGGTAGTTGCTGGGGCACTTCATCTTGGCCATAGCCCGCCCAAAGTCAGCGGTGGCAGAGGCGAGCTGTTCCTCCGGGTCGAACCGTGGATCAGTGCCACTGACATGTGTACCTACATGCAACCAGTAAATGGTAGAAGTTAAACTGCAATTGCACAAATGATGTGAACTATTGTAAGACATGGGATGCAGCTATCCTTGACGGCAAACAACAACATCGACCGTTATGACCCTGCGTAAGTACATGGACAAGCATGTTAAGTACAACAGGGTTAGCATCCACAAAAAAGCAAATGGGGCAACATCTCTAGTATATCTTCATTGCGGAGAGTAGCATGGTAGCAAATGGACAGATTAAAAAATGGATACAACTGTTAATTGCAACAGGCTTAACAACATCATAAGTCATGTTTTGTAAGTTTGTAGCCATTGAAATGCAACTGTCTAAAAATGGATTCAACTTTTAATTGCAACAGGCTTAATAGACATTGAATCGGGTACTGATAAAAATGCAATTGGCATAGTTAAACATCACAAGGCAGGTGCTGCCAGAGCAGAGAATGGCCCAGATGTCTATAAAAAGGTAGTGAAAATAGCAAAACATGTTAGGCATGTTTACTAGAACATGCTTAATACATTGACTGTACAAAACATAGCCATTAATTGCAACTGGTATTGCTAAGATTGAACTGGTGAGTACATACTTGGTAAGTCCTGAGAGGTAGTTGCTGGGCCACTTCATATTGGCCAGAGCTCGCCCAAAGTCAGCGACGGCGGAGGTGATATGTTCCTCCGGGTCGAACCGTGGATCAGTGCCACTGACATGTGTACCTACATGCAACCAGTAAATGGTAGAAGTTAAACTGCAATTGCACAAATTATGTGAAATACTGTAGGACATGGGATGTAGCTCACCTCGACGGCAAACAAAAGCATCGGCCGTTATGACCCTGCGTAAGTACATGGACATGCATGTTAAGTGCAACAGGGTTAGCATCCACTAAAAATAGCAAATTGGCAGCATCTCTAGTGATATCCTGAGTCATGTATTGTAAGTTTGTTGCTGGTATTAGTGAAATTGAGCTGGACACGGTAATATTTGAACATCACACAATGTGTAGTACTGAAATAAACAAGGCACGAACATGCTTAATACATCAACCGTACAAATCATAGTCGTTACAAGTGGTATCGGTAAGATTTAGCTGGTCAAATCTTACCTGTTAAGTCCTAGAGGGTAGTCGCTGGGGGACTTCATCTTGGCCAGAGCCTGCACCATGTCGGTGGCGGCAGCGAAGGCGAGGTGTTCCTCCGGGTCAACACGCGCAGCGGCCATCGCGCCATGGACCGCCATTAGCTCCTGGCGGCAGGGGGGGATTTGGAGGCATGAGGATGTTTCACAGGCGCCATTTAAGCAATCAGGCAGGGACGTGATAGAGATTGGTGGGTCACCTGACTGGATCCGAGCAGAACATAGATGTGGTTGAAGCCGTGGTTGCGGCGGCGGCGGTCTGAGATGCCGGTAGGGGGAGGCGCGAGGGAGGGGGGATACTGAGGGGAAGGGGATGTGGTTGGAGGAATAAATTCTGAAATCGCACGCCTAATGAAAATTTTGGTGCGAAATTTGAAACTTTGGCGGGGGAAATATACAACGTAGACGAAGCGCGTAAAATACTCGTGTGCGAGAAAAAAGAAAGTTGGCAGATCCCGTCTCCAAAAAAATGTACACATGTACTTGATTTTTTTTGTCAATGGTATGCCTGGTTTATTAGAAAATATCGCACGGGTAACTGACTTATGGGTCATTAACGCAAAAAACGAAGATGGGTACGGCATATTAACCGTGTGTTTTGTGATCTTCTAATGATTAACGCAAAAAAACGCACACGGGCACACATGCTAATCAACGCCTAAAGACCACAAAGGATGCTTTTACCGACATTGTACGTTAATACTACAAACTTAAAGTACTAGTGGTAATTTTCTCTAATACTACAAACTTAAACTACTTCTCACATGCGGCCATCAGGGCATGCTGGCCAGACGCCGGCGTTCTCCATCCCGGCCTTGTAGGCGGCAGCCCACCATGCTTCGATCTTAGCCAAGCTCTCCTCACCATGGCGTGCAGCCTCTTTTTTCTTACGGCAGCGAGACTCTCTTTTCTTGACTGCTTTCTGCCTTTTCCGCTCCTTCTGTGCGGCTTTGGCTTCCTCTAGATCCACCACCCATTCGGCCATGGCAGCGTCAAAGTCCGCCCATGTAACTGTATGGCCACCGATGACGATGAACTCGGCACGGCGAGATGCCATCACTTCCTTACCATGTGTGCGGTCGCGGGCGGCGAGGAACGCGGCACAGGGGGGATGCCATCGCTTCCTTACCAGTTACTGTGCGCTGCGGTGCCATGGACGTCTCCTGGTGAGAGCTCTGGGATGGAGGGGCCGGGCAGCCGTACAGTGCGGTGGTATTCAAGAGCTCAAAAACAAACAACAACAGAAATTTGGGTTCCCTTACAATTTTGCTCGTTCATTATAGCACACGGTTCATCTTCGTCGCTTCCAGAAACAGTGTGCACTGAGCCTATTGTGTGCTGCATTATGATTGGACGGAACCCCAGCCACGCGGATCGCGCGTGTGCATCGTTGCATGCGCCGCGATCGAGCGGCAATCCACGTCCCTCACATCACACCCGTGCACCTGTAGCTGCATTGGATTTATATGCGCTAAATGCCTAGAAAATGCACATAATATCCTAAATATGGTAAATGAGCCCGGAAAAATGCCAAATTTGAACACGGTGATTTGCAGGGTGTATGTTCGCGTAGAAAAAAACTCCAGGGCAAAGAACGAAGAAATTTTGGATTCCCCTTCAATCTTGAGGATTTCCCTTTCGAAAGCATGGAACTTCCTCGGTGATGGTTCGATTTATGAAGGGCGTGCATGACAACATAAGCCAAACATTCTCAAATTTTTACCAAGGCATGGTGTGGTCATACCATGGCACCATGCCAGGCATCATGTTTTTTAAGCATTTATTTCATTTTTTCTATAGTTGAAAACCCAACAAACAAACATTTGTGGTTGACTATTTGTAACGCCCCGAGACCGATGCACCAGGTGTCTTCCAGTTATTCATGTTGAGTGCCTTGTCATATCTTTGCTTCTTGCACCATGCTCATCTCATTTGGGTATATTGCTTTGTCATGCCCATCATCATCTTATTGCATTGCCTCTTGTCATTTTGCATGCTAATCATATACCTTGTGGTAATCTTCATATTGTTGCCATGTGCATTTCATTCATCCTTATGTGGTGTGTTGTTGTTGTGATGTGTGTGAGCATCATTCCTTGTCATCTCTCTCTCTCAAGCCATACCCATGCATCATCACCTCTCACTTCCTTCTTCTTTCATGTTTTTGCAAGTGACTTTATTCCTCCTTCATTAATGTTCGTCCTTTCCCTATAAATCTTGCCTCTTTCCTACACCCTCTCTGTCAGATTTCATCCCATTCAAAGTTGTTTTGGTCAGGTTCAAAAATGATTGAAGTTTGAGCATAATCCAAACTCTAATTATTTTTCTGATTTCTAAAAATGCCAGAGCAATTTATTCAAACCCTACATAAATCCAGGGTTCCAGATATATATTCATATATCTCATATTCCTAACCAAAACCCGTGGACTTTCCCCTTTGTTGATTGTTTATTTATATAAACAAAAAAATAAAATAAAGGAAAAGGCCCCTTACTTGTTCAGCTACTCACTGGGACTCCCAACTCCTACGCAGGCCACAAACCTGCAGCTAGGCCGACCTTTAGGCCCAACCGCCCCACCTACACCTAACCCTAGCCTCGACCGACCTATCCCTCTCGCTCCCCTGCTCGTTCCCACCGCCACCAGAAGCCATCTCCCTCGACTCCTCCTCTAGCGCCGCAAGAGACATGCACGCAGGCGCAGTCCTCTGCTTCGACCCGACCTCATCCTTTCCCTTGTTCCCTTGTGCCGGCTCCCCCTCATATCGATCTTTCCCTGTCCTCTCGCTCAAGCTAACCACCCCGCGGCCCCGCGAGCTCGCCTGCCCGCACGGCCATGGCTTCGCCGCCCTCGACCCGGCTCGCCCTTGACGCCCCCTTCGCTGGAGCCCTTCCTCCGCCTCTGCTTTGGCCTCCCGTGATAGCCACGCCGCGCCCTCAAGCGCCTCACCTCCCATAGCCGGTCGAGGACCTCCTCGTCGCCTCCTCATCTACCCGGCGCCACTGACTCGTCAGCTCCGTCGCCAGGGGAGGAGACCCTCAACCTGTCCCCTTCGGTCCCGACTCCGGCGAGTGCCGCCCTGTCGACTCTCCTCCGCGCGACGCCTCCCCTCTGCTGCCTTGTTCCTTTGCCTGCGACTGCCCTTTTCTTTCCCGCCTTGCCTCACGCGACCCACATGGGCGCCGGCCATGGAGGCCACCGTGCCGGCCTGCAGCTTCGCGCGTGCTGCCTTGCCTTCCTGCTACTTCGTCCAACTTCGGACGACCTCCATCGAGCTCGCCCGGCCACCTTCAACCTCGGCGTGGCCCTGCCTCCACTAGCAGCCTCCTGGAGCCGGCCATTTCCATGGGTTCGGGGAGCCCCAAGTCTTGTCCGTGGCCTCGTTGGCTGTTGATGTTACGCTGTTGGCTTTCTCCATCGTCTCCCCGGGCTCGTCAAATCCTGTACCAGGAGCCCAAGCCGGAAGACTCCGTGGATGTGCATCTCACTTGTGCCATTTTGGATCGTCAAGAACGTTTCGAGATTCGCCAAGTACCATTACGCCCGGAGACCACGGATCCGTCAAGTTCCACTACCGTCGCCATGGATCCGACAAGTTCGCGAGTACGACCACTTACCACGACGACCTTGTACCACTACCGTCGACGAAGACATGTGCACCGCAAGCGTCAAGTTCAACTACCGTCGACGGCGAAGGGTTTAGAGTCATCAGGCACCTCTCTGAACGAACGGGAACGACTATCGTAGCCGAGATCACGAGAACCTCTACCGACGACCTCGAAACGTGTACGATGACCGTTGTCGAAGACACGTACCACTACTGCTTCCTGAACGTGTACCACGACTTCCATGACTTCCGTGAACCGCTACTTCCACGACGGTCATGAACGACTACTTCCCTCGATGAACTCGATACGCTTCGAAAACATACGCTTCGAAGGTATAGCCCCGAGACGACCGTCCGAGAATGATTGCTTGTGTTGTATGAGATGCACCGGTTGTCTGCACTGTGTCGGTAGTGTCTCTCGCTTCCATGCTGTCGACAGTTGGGACACTCGGTAACCAGGAGGACCCCACCCTTTATATATTTCATATTCCTAACCAAAACCCCTGGACTTTCCCCTTTGTTGATTGTTTATTTATATAAACCAAGAAATAAAAGAAAGGAAAAGGCCCCTTACTTGCTCAGCTACTCACTGGGCCTCCCAACTCCTACGCAGGCCGCAAACCTGTAGCTGGGCCGGCCTTTAGGCCCAGCCGCCCCACCTACACCTAACCCTAGCCTCAACCGACCTCTCCCTCTCGATCCCCTGCTCGTTCCCACCGCCACCAGAAGCCTTCTTCCACGACTCCTCCTCTAGCGCCGCCAGAGACATGCATGCAGGTGTAGTCCTCTGCTTCTACCCGACCTCATCCTTTCCCTCGTTCCCTTGCGCCGCCTCCCCCTCATATCGATCTCTCCCTCTCCTCTCGCTCTAGCCAACCACCCCGCGGCCCCGCGAGCTCGCCTACCCGCACGGCCATGGCTTCGCCGCCCTCGACCCAACTCACCCTCGACATCCCCTTCACCGGAGTCCTTCCTCCGCCTCTTCTCCAGCCTCCCACGATAGCCATGCCCCGCCCTCAAGCGCCTCACCTCCCGCAGCCGGTCCAGGACCTCCTCGTCTAACCGGCACCACTGACTCGTCAGCTCCATCGCCAGGGGAGGAGCCCCTCGACCTGTCCCCTTCGGCCCCGACTCCGGCGAGCGCCACCCCATCGACTCTCCTTCGTGCGACACCTCCCCTCTGCTACCTCGTTCCTCTGCCTGCAATTGTCCTTTGCTCTCCCGCCTTGCCTCACGTGACCCACATGGGCGCCGGCCATGGAGGCCACCGTGCTGGCCTGGAGCTTCGCGCATGCTGCCTTGCCTTGCTGCTGCTTTGTCCGACCGCGGACAACCTCCGTCGAGCTCGCCGGCCACCTTTGACCTCGGCGTGGCCTTGCCTCCACTAGCAGCCTCCTGGTGCCGGCCGTTTCCATGGGTTCGGGGAGCCCCAAGTCTTGTCCGTGGCCTCGTTGGCTGTTGATGTTATGCTATTGGCTTTCTCCATCGTCTCCCTGGGCTATTCAAATCCTGTACCATGAGCCCAAGCCGGAAGACTCCATGGATGTGCATCTCACTTGTGCCATTTTGGATCATAAAGAACGTTTCGAGATTCGCCAAGTACCATTATGCTTGGAGACCATGGACCCGTGAAGTTCCACTACCGCCGCCATGGATCCGACAAGTTCGCGAGTACGACCAGTTCCCACGATGACCTTGTACCACTACCGTCGACGAAGACATGTGCACCGCAAGCGTCAAGTTCAACTACCGTCGACCGCAAAGGGTTTGGAGTCATCAAGCACCTCTCCGAACGAACGGGAACGACTATCATCGCCGAGATCATGAGAACCTCTACCGACGACCTCGGAACGTGTACGACGACCATTGTCGAAGACCCGTACCTCTACCGCTTCCCGAACATGTACCACAACTTCCACGACTTCCGTGAACCGCTACTTCCACGATGGCCGTGAACGACTACTTCCCTCGACGAACTTGATACACTAAAACGCATGCTTCGAAGGTATAACCCCGAGACGACCGTCCGAGAATGATTGCTTGTGTTGTATGCGATGCACCCGTTGTCTGCACCGTGTCCGTAGTGTCTCTCGCTTCCATGTTGTCTACACTTGGGACAGCCGGTAACCGAGAGGACCCCACCTTCTATCGCATGTCACACTCCCGTCACTTTTCCCTTTGCATCGGTATCTCCGTGAGCTATCGGAACCGGAATGATGCCGTGGCACCATTTCCGTTGTCATTGTCGTGGCACCCCTTTATTTCCACCACGGTGACAAATGTTTCATAATGCTCTTATCAACATTTTCATAAAATTGCATAAACTTGCATATGCCATCCGCATCATGATAATAACATTAAAAAAATTTAAATTGTTGTTTGCATTAAAATGCTAATGCATATGGGGATTTACCGGTATTGTTGTTTGTTATTTCCGGCCTCATTTAAACTTGCCTAATGTTTAGTTTACTTATGCTCCACCTCTTGCCATGTTTAAACAACATTTAATTTTGTTGAGTAGTTTAAACGGGAGAGAACTAAATAATTAAATGTGGTGTTTCGTCAATATGCAAGTCGTTGCATATTGAGCTCCACTTAACTTGTAGTTTTGCTTGTGCACTTTTCCATGCCATGCCTCATTAAACCGTACATGCATCATACTTGGTTGTGCATCATGCCATGTTTATGTGATGGTTGTTTACCATGTTGTTTGCTCCTTTCCAGTGTTGCTTCTTCTTGTTAGTTCCGCTAACGTCGCGTTTGTGAGGATCCGTTCGACTATGTCCGTTTGTCTTCTTCATGGACTTGTTCTTCTTCCTCGCGGGATCTCAGGCAAGATGACCATACCCTCAAAATCACTTCTATCTTTCCTTGCTAGTTGTTCGCTATATTGCTATGCCGCGCTACCTACCACTTGCTATATCATGCCTCCCATATTGCCATGTTAAGCCTCTAACCCACTTTTCCTAGCAAACCGTTGTTTGGCTATGTTACCGCTTTTGCTAAGCCCCTCTTATAGTGTTGCTAGTTGCAGGTGAAGATGAAGTTTGTTCCTTGTTGGAACATGGATATTGTTGGGATATCATTATTATATCGTATTTACTTTAATGCATCTATATACTTGGTAAAGGGTGGAAGGCTCGGCCTTATGCCTGGTGTTTTGTTCCACTCTTGCTGCCCTAGTTTCCGTCATACCAGTGTTATATTCCTTCATTTTGCGTCCCTTACGCGGTTGGGTGTTATGGGAACCCCTTGACAGTTCGCTTTGAATAAAACTCCTCCAGCAAGGCCCAACCTTGGTTTTACATTTGCCTAACAACCTATCACCTTCCCTTGGGTTCTGCAGACCCGAGGGCCATCTTTATTTTACCCCCCCACCCCCCGGGCCAGTGCTTCTCTAAGTGTTGGTCCGAACTAGAGCCCCTTGCAGCGCCACCTCGGGGAAACTTGAGGGCTACTTTTAGTTGTACAGATTGATCATTTGGTGTTGCCCTGAGAACGAGATATGTGCAGCTCCTATCGGGATTGTCGGCACATTGGGCGACTTTGCTGGTCTTGTTTTACCATTGTCAAAACGTTTTGTAACCGAGATTCTGAGATTGATCGGGTCTTCTCGGGAGAAGGAATATCCTTCGTTGACCATGAGAGCTTGTGATGGGCTAAGTTGGGACACCCCTGCAGGGTATAAACTTTTGAGAGCCGTGCCCGCGGTTATGGGCAGATGGGAATTTGTTAATATCCCATTGTAGAGAACTTGACACTTAACTTAATTAAAATGAATCAACCGCGTGTGTAGCCGTGATGGTCTCTTTTCGGCAGAGTCCGCGAAGAGAACACGGTCTCGTGTTATGCTTGAACGTAAGTAGTTTCAGGATCACTTCTAGCTTCTTGACTGTGTGTTGCTTCTCTTCTCGCTCTTATTTGCGCATGTTAGCCACCATATATGGTAGTGCTTGCTGCAGCTCCACCTCACTACCCTTTCCTACCCATAAGCTTAAATAGTCTTGATCACGCGGGTGTGAGATTGCTGAGTCCTCGTGACTCACATATACTTCCGAACAGTTGCAGGTGCCGATGATACCATTGCAGATGACACAACTGAGCTCAAGTGGGAGCTCGATGAAGATCTTGGTCGTTGTTTCATTTCGATTTCGGATGTTCAGTAGTGGAGCCCAGTTGGGACGATCGGGGATCTAGCATTTGGGGTTGTCTTCTTTTATTTTGGTTCCGTAGTCGGACCTTGATTGTATTCTGTATGATGTATGTATAACTTGTATTTGTGTGAAGTGGCGATTGTAAGCCAACTCTTTATCCCATTCTTATTTAGTACATGTGATTGTGTGAAGATTACCCCTCTTGCGACAAACCTACCATGCGGCTATGCCTCTAAGTCATGCCCCAACACGTGGGAGATATAGCCGCATTGTGGGTGTTACAAGTTGGTAATCAGAGCCATCCCCGACTTAGGAGCCCCCTGCTTGATCGAATCACTGATGTTGTTGAGTCTAGAACAAAATGTTTTGAGTCTTAGGATTATATATATCGGAGAGTAGGATTCTTTTGACAACTCAGTCCCTTCGTCGCTCTGTTGAGGCCTCCTGACGTAGAGTTTTGACTCTTCTCTCCTCAAATTTCACGATTTTTTAGGATCACGCGGGTATCTTGGAATCGTTCCGATAGTCTTGTGATAATAACATTGTTCTTGGTGCCTCCTGACATTTATGGGTTGTGGCAGTGTCCCGGGGAGTTGAGCTTCGAGGTGTTGTCGTCACAATTTTATCGTTGCAGTTCTGGAATACCTGAGTTCGCCGACATCGGAAATCTCTTTTATGCAGTTGTTGGTGAGATAACCTCGACGCCGCCCAGTACTGGGGCGGGAGTTCAAGAGTATTACCATAACTCGTATAACGGATGCTTTTCGAAGGTTGAGGTAAATGATTTCCGAAGGTTTCTTGGTTATGTGTTGAAGGATGGATACAGCTGGATGTAGGATTTGTTACTTTTGGGTGAGATATTATGCTTCCCCTGTATCCCCAACACCTGATTGCATAACCAAAAAGTTTTGGGAGTTTATAAGTGGGAATTCAAGTAGCTCCTAGAATAATCTTTCAACAGACACATGATAAGATATGGGATCTATCATATGTTTGTTTCCGGATTATTTTGCAAGCCAATCCTTGCTTTGTTTTTGTTGTGATATTCGAGTTGCTTCAGTGTCAAGTGTTGATTCCATACCTTTCCTAAGCGATATTCTCACATTTCTATGTGAATATTAATTCTTCATGATAATCGAGATTGTCATGTCAATACTTTTCAACCGGTGTGTTTCTCTTCAAGTGGATCCGATCATTTTCAACATTTGCAAGATCAATGCTCAGTTATTCACAACGCTGTTTGTTTCATCCGTCCTAAGTTGTCTTTGTTTTCCCGCCCTCCCACCGTTTTTCTTCAAGGACTCGGATTTCTTATTAAAGTATCCTTTTATTGTTGCGAAACCTCTCCATTCTTTTAAGTCAATGTTGAAAGGATCGATATGGTTGACTAGAGGGGGGAGGGGGGGTGAATAGGCAACTAGCAATTTTTAGCTTTGCTTTAACAATTTAAACTTTGCATTAAAGTAGGTTTTTTAGATATGCAACTAAGTGAGCAACCTATATGATGCAACAAAGATAGGAACACAAGCAAGCAAGAGATATATCACAGATAAGCTTGCACAAGTAAAGGCACGAGATAACCAAGAGTGGAGCCGGTGGAGACGAGGATGTGTTACCGAAGTTCCTTCCCTTTGAGGGGAAGTACGTCTCCGTTGGAGCGGTGTGGAGGCACAATGCTCCCCAAGAAGCCACTAGGGCCACCGAATTCTCCTCACGCCCTCACACAATGCGAGATGCCGTGATTCCACTATTGGTGCCCTTGGAGGCAGCGACCGAACCTTTACAAACAAGGTTGGGGCAATCTCCACAACTCAATTGGAGGCTCCCAACGACACCATGAAGCTTCACCACAATGGACTATGGCTCCGCGGTGACCTAAACCGTCTAGGGTGCTCAAACACCCAAGAGTAACAAGATCCGCAAGGGATTAGTGAGGGAATCAAATTTCTCTTGGTGGAAGTGTAGATGGGGGCCTTCTCAACCACACCCGAGCAAATCAACAAGTTTGATTGGCTAGGGAGTGAGATCGGGCGGAAATGGAGCTTGGAGCAACAACGGAGCTTAGGGTTGGAAGAGGTGGTCAACTAGAGGAAGAAGACACCCCTTCTATAGCTTAGGACAAAAATCCAACTGTTATCCACCTACCAGCCTGCGACCAGCGGTACTACCGCGCCAGACCAGCAGTACTACCGTAGGGCCACGCGTTACTTCTGCTTGCTGACAAGCGGTACTACCGCAAGGCCCCGCGGTACTACCGTGCGGACCCGCGGTACTACCACAGCAGCAGCAGCTAGGGCAGACCTGTAGCACAAGAGCTGAGGGTGGTACTGCCGCGGGCGCGGTACTACTGCTCCCCCTTGCGGTACTACCGCAAGGCAGGAAATCCCTAGCCTGGGAAGAGCGCGGATAAAGAAACATCCGTTCCTACTTCTGCTGGTAAATGGAAGAAGCAAAAATCCGACACAGTACTACCGTAGAGGAGCGGTACTACCACCTGGCAGCTGATCCAGGCCGCGCACGGTACTACCGCGCAAGGGATGCGGTACTACTGAAGTGGTGCGGATGTAAAAAATTACATCCGCCCCTACTACCGCAAAGGAGCGGTACTTGGCCTGGGGGCCACGGTACTGCGGCTCCAGAGGAGCGGTACTACCGTGGGCACCTGCGGTACTACCGCGCCGAAGTGCGGTACTACCGCTCAACAAGGAGCCGTACTACCGCAAGCACACCAACAAAAGTCAGGACAAGGGAAAAGAGGATCAATGGACGATGCTCCAAAGTGCAGGGGAAAGGAGGGGACAAGGAAGAAAACGTGTACGTGATGATTCCACCCAAACCTTTCTGATGCGGACCCCCTCTTGATAGTACGGCTTTCCTACGACTCAAATCCACCAAAAAGAAACGTAGAAAAGATGCCTTCTTCAACAGTCTTTGAGGGGCACCAAACCGTCTTATGCCTAGCGATGAAACGTCTGGGAAACTCAAGGCACACGATTAGTCCACAAAAGCATTGTCATCAATCACCAAAACACCTTAGGGATAAATATGCCATTACAAATGTTCTTATCCGGTGATTCTTAGGAAGATACTAACAGAGCTTTAAGTTCATCATTCTTCGTTCTCTTTTCTTCTCCGTTGGATTCAATTCAAGCTTTCGGTGTTGATCATATTCCATTCCTTGTTTCAAATGTGTTCTCATGCCGGTGCACCTCTTAATCATCCACTCTTGCTATTCTATTGTTCCGGAGTGCTGAAGATGCCTCAGAAGATTCGTTTCCATTCTTAATCCATTCAAGTTATTTCATGGTTGTTATCTCATTCAAGCCATTTAATTCAACCGGTGCAATCTCTCTTTTCAAGCAATCGCTTCAACGGTGTATCTTTTGAGTGGGCCCTAACCCACAGGTCTTTTCCCAGGATCTTACCTGACTCTTCTAATTTTCCAGAGTTATTTTCAAAATCATTTCAAAGTTTGACGTAAGAATGAATTTTCATCAGTCAAATGCCTTTCTCCAAGATCTTTCAAAGTCTTTTCATCGTTGGTTCAACCTTTCTAATTTTCATCCCGGAGTATCTCAACAATTCATGGTGGTATTTCTCATCGTCATTCTCACGTTTCTGAAGTTCGAAGAAGAGTTCCTCTTAAACTCTTACCCTTTCTTCCAAAGATGGGAAGTTCAAGCTTGATGCCATCCTTTCATAATTGTTTTCGATTGCGAGAATCCTTTTCACCCTTCTGGAGCATTTCAGGAGTTGTTTTCGTTTTTCTTGATCATCCAAAGGCCATCATTTCAGAAGATTTATTCATTCTCAGCTTTCAGCTCTCATTCTCCAAATCTTACTGGTGCATCTTTCAAGTGTTCTCTAATCAGTTCATGATATCTTTGTTCTCTTGTATCTAAATTCCATCAAGTATTTTCATTCGTTTCTAATTCTTCCCGATGAATTCCTCCTTTGCTTCGCTCTTTTCCAATTCTTACGGTGGTTTGCTCAAAGATTCTTCTTCCTTCATTATCATATCAATTCATTCATTGTTTCAATCCTTCCGGTGGTTCGTTGAAGACCTTCTCAAGTTTGCGCTATATCTATCTTAATCCTTTCTACGAGAATAAGTAGTATGCCAAATCCGTTGCTTGATATCAATTTAAGTTGATGAAGGATATGCATAACATAATTCTTATTCTTATTATTGTTTCTTCCAAGTGGTCTAGTTTCTTCTTTACAGAGTTGTTCATCATGTCACATTTCTCGGTTCGAGATACTTCATCTTTTTTTATTCCGGAGTTCCAAGCTCTCTCAATTATATCATCGCGAAACTCCATCTAAATCATCGCAAGGCTCCACCTTCTGTTTTCAACTTCTTTTTCCTTCAATCATCCTTTTATTACCGGAGTTCTTCATGGAGGCTCTACATGGTGGTTCGTCAGGGTTCTTTTCATTCTTCAATTGTTCTTCAAGATTTTTCTCAAAGTTGTAATCCGCCAAGCTATACTCTATAATAAACATGGTGTTCAACACATGTTTAGTTTTGAGGAGTTCAAGTATTCTTCGTCTTGCATTTCAAAGTGGAATTCGTTCTCTCTTGTCTTTTGAGGTGGTGTTATGTCACTCTTGACAATTTCCCTTTGTGTTTCATGATTCACAAGTTGTCCGGAATGACATATTTTAAACCCATCCTTTTCATTTCGTTCATGAGATCCTTTGCAACCCATCAATCTCTTCATTGGACTTATCTTGGGTTATATTTCACCTAAAGCTTTCCCTAAGGATTGTGCTATTTATGGTGCTTATAAATGACCCAAGTTCTTCATTTATCCTTCCGGTGAAATAAGCTTCTCGTCTCCTTGTTGATATCAATCCAATCTATTGTTTTCATTAGTCGCAGAATTTCACCTCAGTTTTGAGATGTTGTCCATAAGCCCACGACAAGCTTATCCTTTCGTTGTTGATAATTTTGAGTTGTGAAGACCATGTTCTTTCCTTTGATTATCCATTCATCCGGAGTGTTATGTCATCCCTTCAATTTTTTTTCATCTTATCAAGTTGTCTTCTCTTTTTCTACCAGAGTGATGTCCAAATTATATCATTCTTATGCCTTCTCTATCTTGTTTTAACTGGAGTGTTGTGTCATCTGCTCAAGTTCTTTTCGTCTTATCAAGTCTTGCATCTTGTTTCAATCAGAGTGCTTGCATCTACTCCCCGTCCATAGCAACCATTTTCTTATGTCTTTCAACCTACAAGGTTCTAGTAATGTTCCTTGTTCCTTTTTTCTAACGGAGTGTTTTCAACTTTGTTCATCTTCGCTGTTTTCTTCTTTAAATTTGTTCAACCTTGCAAGGTTCTTTGGTTTCACTCGTTTGTCAAAGAAGCAACTTTGGTTTACCTCTTCATCTTCTATTTTCCCTCCGGTGCCATCCTAGATCTCGGGAAGAGATCCTCTTGTGGTGGTGGAGTGTTGTAACGCCCCGAGACCGATGCACCAGGTGTCTTCCAGTTATTCATGTGGAGTGCCTTGTCATATCTTTGCTTCTTGCACCATGCTCATCTCATTTGGGTATATTGCTTTGTCATGCCCATCATCGTCTTATTGCATTGCCTCTTGTCATTTTGCATGCTAATCATATACCTTGTGGTAATCTTCATATTGTTGCCATGTGCATTTCATTCATCCTTATGTGGTGTGTTGTTGTTATGATGTGTGTGAGCATCATTCCTTGTCATCTCTCTCTCAAGCCATACCCATGCATCATCACCTCTCACTTCCTTCTTCTTTCATGTTTTTGCAAGTGACTTTATTCCTCCTCCATTAATGTTCGTCCTTACCCTATAAATCATGCCTCTTTCCTACACCCTCTCTGTCAGATTTCATCCCATTCAAAGTTGTTTTGGTCAGGTTCAAAAATGATTGAAGTTTGAGAATAATCCAAACTCTAATTATTTTTCTGATTTCTAAAAATGCCAGAGCAATTTATTCAAACCCTACATAAATCCAGGGTTCCAGATATATATTTATATATCTCATTTTCCTAACCAAAACCCATGGACTTTCCCCTTTGTTGATTGTTTATTTATATAAACAAAAAAATAAAATAAAGGAAAAGGCCCCTTACTTGTTCAGCTACTCACTGGGCCTCCCAACTCCTACGCAGGCCACAAACCTGCAGCTGGGCCGGCCTTTAGGCCCAACTGCCCCACCTACACCTAACACTAGCCTCGACCGACCTATCCCTCTCGCTCCCCTGCTCGTTCCCTGTCAGGACCCCGACTCAATGCCACATCGATCTAGCATGTAACACCTCATATCACTTTGCGGCCTCACGCACGGTATTCCCACGGGTGTCGCCTTACCTTTGCCCGGGACCGTTTGCGCCTTTTGGCACACGTATATGACAGTGTCGCTAGCATCCATATGATAAGGAGCCCGGGGCTGACATGGCTAGTCGTAAACCCAAAGTGGCACAGACTTACAGGGACAGGCATCCATGACCCAGCATCGAACGTGTCGGTCATCAGCGAGTGAATCCAGGCTGTAGCACTGGGCTAGCAGGACTCCGGTGAACCGGGCTGTAGCGGGCTAACAGGACTCCGGTATTCATCGCGTGACATTTCCCCGAAGGGACAGACACAGGAACGAAGAAGGACACATGCCGGCCAGCCTAAGTGTTCCGGAGTAGTAGCAAGCTACCATGGCTCGGTGGAAACACTAGGAGACATTTCCCGATAAGAGAGGCTACTAAAGATAAACAACTAGATAGTCAGATCCCACACATACCAAGCATTTCAATAACATACACACAATATGCTCGATATGTGCAAACACAACATGGCATCACAACATGACTCTACGACTCAAGTAATTTATTCAATAGGCTCCGAGGAGCGAGATATTACAAACATGAGTCTCATGACCCAACATTCAGAGCATACAAATCAAAGCACAAGCGGAAGCTATCATGTCTGGGTACAGACATCTATAAATGAAAAAGGCTGAGAAGCCTGACTATCTATCAGATCCTGCCGAGGGCACAAGATAGTAGCTGAGGTAACAAGCTAAACGTCGAAGTCCACGTGGAACTACTAGTGAGACTGAAGTCTCTCTGCAAAAACATAAAATAGGCAAACGTGAGTACAAATGTACCCAGCAAGTCTTACATCAGAACTAACTACATATGCATCATTTTCAACAAGGGGATGGTGGGGTTTAACTGCAGCAAGCCAGCTTTGACTCGGTGGCTATCCTAAACTACGACTGCAAGCGACTCTTTTGAGGTGGCGCACACGAGTCCACATATTCACCATATCAATACACCACTATGGATCCGCCCCCGTCTCCCTACGAGAACGCCATCCATAGCACTCACGCTTATCTTGCGTATTTTAAAGTATCCACTTTCACTTGTCTATGAACTGATATAAGCAACCCAGAAGTCCTTTACGCGGACACGGATATTCGAATAGATGATGTTAACCCTGCAGGGGTGTACTTCTTCATACATGTTTCCACCACTTAGCGTCTGCACACGACATGTGCTCGGCAGACTTCAAGCGAAAGCCGAAGTGGGTGTAGACCACGACCTACCTAAACACTCAAGTCTCTAGTCCAGGTTTATCGCCTATTCGGGTTCCATCCATGAGGAGATCCGGCCGGAGTTTCGCTCACAGCCCCAAACGATGTGAACAGGGTTCCGTGACACCAAACGGGTGCCCGGTTTACCCGGCCACGTGCCTACCGCATCACAGCCCACCCCTACGGTCAGCGCTGTCCACGGCCTCCAGCATACTACAAACACCAGAAACTACTTGCAACTCCTGGACAGAGGACGAGGGTGAATAAGAAGTCGAGCGGGGTCATATTTCAGGGCCCAATGTATGGTAGTAGCTGAATCATGGATCACAAACACAGAACTCAGTTCCTGAGGACGGCTGCAATGAGACAACCCACCATGTACTCCTACATGGCCTCTCACTGCTACCTTTACCAAATCGTGTTCACACACTTAGCTCACACACAGTAGGACATGTTCACACACCTCTGATTCATCCCGGATGAATCAGACCTGACACAACTCTAAGCAGTAGCAGGCATGACAAACAAGCATGAATGAGTAGGCACAACAGGGCTCAAACAACTCCTACTCATGCTAGTGGGTTTCATCTAGTTACTGTGGCAATGACAGGTCATGCAAAGGATAAAGGGGTTCAGCTACCGCAGCAAGTAACAAATATGTCGTTGTTGTCCTAATGCAGTAAAAGAGAGCAGGAGCGAGAGAGTGGGATTTTATCGGAATGAACAAGGGGGTTTTGCTTGCCTGGCACTTCTGAAGATAACATTGAGTCTTCATCAGTGTCATCGATCACATCATCGGTATCACGTCTATCGAGAGGGGACAATTACCGGCAAATACAGAAAAGACACGATCGATGCAATGCACAATATGATGCATGCTATGACATGGCAATATGAATGTGTTTTGGGCTAATGCACCTAAAACCAGATTAAATGAAGTTGGTTTGAATACAAGATTCAAATTCAAACTCCATATGTGATTATTCAAATGCCATTTAATTGATTTGTGCTAAACAGCAGCTATAAGTTGTTCTAACATGCATGAAAATGGTACAGATGGATTCCTTGAATTTTTCTGATAATTTTTCATATATAAATTATTTAATTTGGAGTTACGGTTAATTTTCTATGATTTATTGAAGTTTTAGGCATTTTCTGGAATTTCAGAATTAAATTAAATCCAGAAAGCATTACTGCGTCAGCATGACGTTGGCATGACGTCAGCAAGTCAACAGGGGCCGGCTCGGGTCAAACCTGACGTGTGGGGTCCACACGTCAGTGACACAGGGGCTAATCCCGCGTTGACCCGGGCTTTGACCCACTACGGGGCCCACTGTCAGTGGCTGTGGGGGGGGGGTGTTTAGGCGTCATTAGTGCTAATTAGGCGTGCCACGTCGGCAGTCGCCGGAGTTCGGCCGGTGACGACCAAAACTGCGGCGGGAGCTCGCCGGAGTGGCGCTGCGAGCGGTTTTGGGCCAAGCCAAGGGCACCAGAGGGTTGCCCTTGCTTGCGCGCATCCAAAGGAGGCATGCGGGAGGCGCGGGGTGGCCGGAGCTCGCCGGAGTGGGGGCCGCGGCGGCTGCCGGAGCTCGGGTTTGGGCGGAGCGAGGTTACGGAGCGCTAGGGGGCTGGCTGAGGGGCTATGCGGACTCCTGGGGCAGCTAGGAGCACGCTAGGCTCGTCGGACTGGCCGCAACAGCACGTCAGTGCCATGCCCGGCGTCCATGGCGGACGGCGGCGCTCGGTACGGTGGCTAGCATGGCTACTGCACGGGAAAACCAACGGGGAGAGAGAGGAAACGTAGCAGGGACTCACGGGGATGACGAGGGAACGCTCGGCGAGGTCGGGGACGGTCCGGAGCCGGCGAATTTGACGAAGATGGCCGGCGGGTCCGAGGTAGAAGACGACGGCGATGGCGGCGATGCAGGGCTTCCGGAGGGCTGTGGATCGGTGGGGAGGTAGAGGGAGGACCGGCGGAGCTTCCTGGGGCGTCGGCGAGGCTAGGGGTGGCCGGTGGCCATGGGTACGGCGATGATGATGGCGAGCTCCGCTCGGTGGTGTGCGCGGGAGGGAAGCAGAGGAGGGAACGGGGTCCAGGGGAAGAGAGAGGCGGTCGAGGGGGTCGAGGCGTCGCGAGGGAGTCGCGAGGGAGTCGGGGAGGCTGCCACGGCGAAGCGGGAGGTGGCCGGCGCTCTTCGGGCGCGCGCCACGCCTCGCCTCTGCCTACTGGCAGAGGAAGAAGAGGACAAGGGGGGGAAAGGAGGTGGGCTGGGCCGCGCTGGGCCGGTCCTGTTGGGCTGCACGGGTAAGTGGCCAGGTAAAACTCTCTCCCTCTCTCTTTCTTTTTTTAATTCTGTTTTTCTATTTTGCAGGTTTGTTTTGAATTTGGTTTTGAAACCAATTCAATTTATTTTGCTTCTGACAATATTTTTAGGAGCTAAAAGAATTAAAACAATGCTCCACCAAATATTTCAGAATTATTGGACCTATATTTATTTAATAGTGGATATAAGTCCAATTCAAATAATTATTGATTTAATTCAAATGCCCAAATTAAATGTTTCTGAGACACCAAAAATATTTGTTTGGATTTTACCTCTTGCCAATATTTCCAGAGGATAACAGGAACATTTTCTTGGACACATTTGAGAAGATTTAATTGTTGGTTATTTTTAGAGGTTTCTGAGGCTTTGAAAATTCCTCAATTCAAATTTCATTTGAAATTAAACATGATGCAGCAAGAGGTCTAGCCTAGGGCATTACCAGAAGCTAGGGATGTGACAACTCACCCCCACTAAACAAGAATCTCGTCTCGAGATTCAAGCGTAGGGTAAGGTGAAGGGGAAACGCAACTAGTATAATCTTCCCGATCCAGGGTGCACTTCAGTTGAACGTTGATTCATTCACCATCATTGTCTTGTCGTATTGCTCTGAGAACTTCAGCTAATCATGACAAGAAGAGGAAAGGAATACTCTGGAAGGATCGGTCTTCTCGAAGGTCGAACAACTCACGGAATGAGACATAGAGCCATCTCTCGGGTTGAGACACGAGATACACATCAAGAGGGGTGGAAAGAAACGGATGACGAAGGTTCACTAGGTGGACAATAATTCCACACTTAAGAAGGTGGTAAACGATTGTCAACGTAGCGAGGAGTTAAGTTGACATGACACCATAATGATGCACCTTAGGGAAGGTGACTCGGAGATATATCCCCTTAAGTGGAAAAAAGAATTACCTTTGATATAGAGATCATTGAGACTCTCTATATCAGCCTAAGGCAAATCACAGCAATCGATTGGCGGGGGTCGGTAGAATGGCATACTCGGACTTGGATGATGTGGATTACCTTGTTGAAGACAACATAATGGATGAATTTGCTTACCACCGGAAATGGAAGAGACCCATGGTAGAATGGCACATTGACGGTGCAAGCTAGGAACAAAATGCAAATGATGGGAATGATTCTGGTAACTGGGGAGAACCCAACAATAGAGAGTGAATCCACTGTTGAGAAGTTATAGCATAACCGAGGAAGTTGAGAGCAAACCTAGCTAGTGCCGATGGTAACACCTAACGCTTGTGCGTGCTCTCAAGAACTTGAGCATCTCCACAATCATCAAGGTTTTATCAACAACCGCGTCAAGGGTCCGATAAACACAACTTACTACCATGATGAATGGTGATGGACGATGCAGATGCAAAGGAAGATAACACCTTCTCAGATTTCACCCTTGGCGGGGCCAAGGAAATAAAATCTGGATGATCGACCGAGAGACATTTAGCACTCCGCTTCTAATGTTCTCCTTGATGTGCTAGTGTATCCCATTCATAGATACGGTTTGATAACTAGAACATCAAGTAAAATGTCGGACTTCGGAACACAGAAAATCCATAGGGGCAACTAGGGAGTAAATCCTACGAAATCCCTATGGGGAGGTGGCCAACTTCCTCAATCAAGATATTATAATAACAGGTCTTCCGGCTGGGTGTGTTGGCCACGACACCCACTTTACCGGTTTTCGAGGGACCGATATTATAGTTCTTGGGAAATGTTCCAAACCATCATATCTGCCTGAGATTCAGATCTGGTTAGGGTCAGGATATTCCAGACTCATCGAGTCTAGGAAGAAAAATGAAAGTTTGCATCACAATTCGACGAGACAACGCTGCGAGATCCTCGGGGAATGAACTACGATAGTAAGCTCCAAAACATGAGCTGGTTCTGCTACAAACATGTGAACACGCTGTCCCAGACAAACATGACCACGTGGTAGTCTTATAATAAAACACTACCGAGTTCTGGTTGGGAACCATAATCGAGGATATGGAAGTCTTGTGCATGACCTAGGATTAGCACATCAACTCCTTTTCCGTGAACAAAACAATCAGTGGCTTGGTGTGCTCGGGACACATGTGGAATGAAGGTTGCAAGTCTCCAGACCACAGAATACTTCGCACGTGTGCATGACTGATTTGGGATGATTCCAAGGAAACAAAACAATCTTCCTCAAATTCATGGCGGCAACTTGCATCATATGCATATGAATTAGGGAAAGTCACTACTTTCATTCAAACATATGCTTCATGAGCTAGCATGAACAAATGCTTTCAAAAGTTTCCAACACTAGCTTAATGTTCAACAAAATTATGGAGAAGACAAAGGATGTTGTCAATGGGCACAACAACAATTCATCCGAGTTTCCTTTTAAAAGGAATTCCATAGTTAAGTGAACAAGTGATAGCATTGGTCAGACCCAAAAGATATAATGGTGTATACTCGAGTGATCAACCACGAGTAAGACAACATTACGAATATCGTTGGTTCTGGTCTGATTGGATGATAGCCCATACTCAATCAAAGGTTTGGGTAAGATAATAGATCCAACAATTGTTCACGAGGACCAATTGATGAAGATATCATCTTTCTTCAACACACACACACACACAACAAGATATCCCTTAACATGAACTAAGTCGGACAAGCTTTTATCTTCCAACTCTCCAAGTTGTTGTTTAGCTTATCCAACTAGCTCAGGGTATCCAACACGGATTCTTGGAGAAGGGGTGGTTTACAGGAATAAACCAACTTGATCACGAACTCAACATAGCGGTCAGGTGACAACCTGGTAATACTTCTGAGAAGATATTCAGAAAATCACGAACCACCGGTATGTTACTAAGCTTGAGAACAATCTTGCTTTTCAGGGCAAGACGATATGATCAATAGAGCAAGGATTTGAAATAATCCTAACTCATCGATCGAGGAGTGAACCAGGAGAATGGACTAGGTAGCACGATCAATCTTAGAATGATGATTCAATAACCAACACACTAAGAATGAAATTATTGTCCTTTAACTACCCAGCAACGAGGTTGCTAGGCGTATTGATTTCACACATCACAATTCATTTGTCAGTATTCCGGTTGCATCAACACGATGGCCGAGGAATGACTAATGATGGTGAGAAGTATTACTACGTCAAAATTCATGAAAGTTGGTGTAGTTCTCATGACAATTCTGACATGAAGGGGGTAATACTCCAAGGTAGAACAGAACCAAAAGCTGGATTGGCATTTGATCTGCGGAATACAACTACTTTGACCCAATCCTAGATATGGATGAGGTACCGGAGTTTGTTTCTCCTAGTCATTCCGCGATAGAATGGCTTGACGGATCACAAGAGTAATAGGCATCGATAAACGAACGCACGCATACTCTTGACTATCAATTGATAGACGAAAATCAGAATGCAACTAAAGAGAACAACTCAAAGGAACATATAATTTTCTGAGTTGTGGATGCATAGATTAGTATGTCGAACCAAGTTCAACATATTTCTTCCGGATAACCCATGCAGAAAGGTAGAACTGGCAGAGTCACAATTTATAATGGAGAACTCATCAAGAGCACTCTGGTTGTGATCGTTCAGTTCAACGAGGAACTTCTGCCATAAGTAGTTCATGGTATTTGGAAGAAGAAGATACCACGGACTTCAAGGACTATCGCAAAGGTTACTAATATCCTAAAGGCGCTAGCAATTGCTATCAACATGAAGTAAGTAGAGTGAATCTCGGGTTCAAAACCCAGGAGTAGAATACCTACTACTAAGTAGCATCACGGGAGGCTTTCGAGAATGATGGCCAGAATCATCACACTGGGAACACAAATCATGGCTAAATTACTAGATGATCCCCTAAGACACCTAGGGTCATAATAATATCTCCAACATATATGTCAAGGTAACGGAGTACCTCAACTCACTGACTAGTGTGGTTAATCTGGCCCATGGGATCATTGAAACGGGAAGAAAGGATTTACAAATGCATCAGACTACTTAGAAACCTGGGATGACTCGGACAGCATAACGGCTGTAAATGCTCAGAAAAGATTTGAGACATTCACAAAAATGGTGGCATAACCACTCAGAAGCACAATATCAAGGTTTCGAGATTAACAATTAACATACGGAAGATAGTAGGAACTGAACTGAGGCTTGAATCAACAATCTTATAAGTCTACGGATTAGTAACACGTGATCCTGATAGAAAGAAGAGATAGCCTAGTTCTTAATCCCCGTAGAAGAGAAGATGATGTCTCAGATCAGAAGGCCATGAGGTATAAGGAGTAAAAGAGCCTTACGTTCCATCCCACAATCAATTCCCTTATATAACTAAAGAATTTCTAGACTCAACTTCGACCAGTTTGGCTTGGTAATCCTACAGGCAGTCAAGCTCTGATACCAACGCTGTCAGGACCCCGACTCAATGCCACATCGATCTAGCATGTAACACCTCATATCACTTTGCGGCCTCACGCACGGTATTCCACGGGTGTCGCCTTACCTTTGCCCGGGACCGTTTGCGCCTTTTGGCACACGTATATGACAGTGTCGCTAGCATCCATATGATAAGGAGCCCGGGCTGACATGGCTAGTCGTAAACCCAAAGTGGCACAAACTTACAGGGACAGGCATCCATGACCCAGCATCGAACGTGTCGGTCATCAGCGAGTGAATCCAGGCTGTAGCACTGGGCTAGCAGGACTCCGGTGAACCGGGCTGTAGCGGGCTAACAGGACTCCGGTATTCATCGCGTGACATTTCCCCGAAGGGACAGACACAGGAACGAAGAAGGACACATGCCGGCCAGCCTAAGTGTTCCGGAGCAGTAGCAAGCTACCATGGCTCGGTGAAACACTAGGAGACATTTCCCCGTAAGAGAGGCTACTAAAGATAAACAACTAGATGGTCAGATCCCACACATACCAAGCATTTCAATAGCATACACACAATATGCTCGATATGTGCAATACAACATGGCATCACAAAATGACTCTACGACTCAAGTATTTATTCAATAGGCTCCGAGGAGCGAGATATTACAAACAGGGGTCTCACGACCCAACATTCAGAGCACACAAGTCAAAGCACAAGCGGAAGCTATCATGTCTGGGTACAGACATCCATAAATGAAAAAGGCTGAGAAGCCTGACTATCTATCAGATCCTGCCGAGGCACAAGATCGTAGCTGAGGTAACAAGCTAAACGTCGAAGTCCACGCGAAACTACTAGTGAGACCGAAGTCTCTCTGCAAAAACATAAAATAGGCAAACGTGAGTACAAATGTACCCAGCAAGACTTACATCAGAACTAACTACATATGCATCATTATCAACAAAGGGGTGGTGGGGTTTAACTGCAGCAAGCCAGCTTTGACTCGGTGGCTATCCTGAACTACGACTGCAAGTAACTCTTTTGAGGTGGCGCACACGAGTCCACATATTCACCATATCGATACACCACTATGGATCCGCTCCCGTCTCCCTACGAGAACGCCATCCATAGCACTCACGCTTATCTTGCGTATTTTAGAGTATCCACTTTCACTTGTCTATGAACTGATATAAGCAACCCAGAAGTCCTTTACCGCGGACACGGCTATTCGAATAGATGATGTTAACCCTGCAGGGGTGTACTTCTTCATACATGTTTCCACCACTTAGCGTCTGCACACGACATGTGCTCGGCAGACTTCAAGCGAAAGCCGACGTGGGTGTAGACCACGACCTACCTAAACACTCAAGTCTCTAGTCCAGGTTTATCGCCTATTCGGGTTCCATCCATGAGGAGATCCGGTCGGAGTTTCGCTCACAGCCCCAAACGATGTGAACAGGGTTCCGTGACACCAAACGGGTGCCCGGTTTACCCGGCCACGTGCCTACCGCATCACAGCCCACCCCTACGGTCAGCGCTGTCCACGGCCTCCAGCATACTACAAACACCAGAAACTACTTGCAACTCCTGGACAGAGGACGAGGGTGAATAAGAAGTCGAGCGGGGTCATATTTCAGGGCCCAATGTATGGTAGTAGCTGAATCATGGATCACAAACACAGAACTCAGTTCCTGAGGACGGCTGCAATGAGACAACCCACCATGTACTCCTACATGGCCTCTCACTGCTACCTTTACCAAATCGTGTTCACACACTTAGCTCACACACAGTAGGACATGTTCACACACCTCTGATTCATCCCGGATGAATCAGACCTGACACAACTCTAAGCAGTAGCAGGCATGACAAACAAGCATGAATGAGTAGGCACAACAGGGCTCAAACAACTCCTACTCATGCTAGTGGGTTTCATCTAGTTACTGTGGCAATGACAGGTCATGCAAAGGATAAAGGGGTTCAGCTACCGCAGCAAGTAACAAATATGTCGTTGTTGTCCTAATGCAGTAAAAGAGAGCAGGAGCGAGAGAGTGGGATTTTATCGGAATGAACAAGGGGGTTTTGCTTGCCTGGCACTTCTGAAGATAACATTGAGTCTTCATCAGTGTCATCGATCACATCATCGGTATCACGTCTATCGAGAGGGGACAATTACCGGCAAATACAGAAAAGACACGATCGATGCAATGCACAATATGATGCATGCTATGACATGGCAATATGAATGTGTTTTGGGCTAATGCACCTAAAACCAGATTAAATGAAGTTGGTTTGAATACAAGATTCAAATTCAAACTCCATATGTGATTATTCAAATGCCATTTAATTGATTTGTGCTAAACAGCAGCTATAAGTTGTTCTAACATGCATGAAAATGGTACAGATGGATTCCTTGAATTTTTCTGATAATTTTTCATATATAAATTATTTAATTTGGAGTTACGGTTAATTTTCTATGATTTATTGAAGTTTTAGGCATTTTCTGGAATTTCAGAATTAAATTAAATCCAGAAAGCATTACTGCGTCAGCATGACGTTGGCATGACGTCAGCAAGTCAACAGGGGCCGGCTCGGGTCAAACCTGACGTGTGGGGTCCACACGTCAGTGACACAGGGGCTAATCCCGCGTTGACCCGGGCTTTGACCCACTACGGGGCCCACTGTCAGTGGCTGTGGGGGGGTGTTTAGGCGTCATTAGTGCTAATTAGGCGTGCCACGTCGGCAGTCGCCGGAGTTCGGCCGGCGACGACCAAAACTGCGGCGGGAGCTCGCCGGAGTGGCGCTGCGAGCGGTTTTGGGCCAAGCCAAGGGCACCAGAGGGTTGCCCTTGCTTGTGCGCATCCAAAGGAGGCATGCGGGAGGCGCGGGGTGGCCGGAGCTCGCCGGAGTGGGGGCCGCGGCGGCTGCCGGAGCTCGGGTTTGGGCGGAGCGAGGTTACGGAGCGCTAGGGGGCTGGCTGAGGGGCTATGCGGACTCCTGGGGCAGCTAGGAGCACGCTAGGCTCGTCGGACTGGCCGCAACAGCACGTCAGTGCCATGCCCGGCGTCCATGGCGGACGGCGGCGCTCGGTACGGTGGCTAGCATGGCTACTACACGGGAAAACCAAGGGGGAGAGAGAGGAAACGTAGCAGGGACTCACGGGGATGACGAGGGAACGCTCGGCGAGGTCGGGGACGGTCCGGAGCCGGCGAATTTGACGAAGATGGCCGACGGGTCTGAGGTAGAAGACGACGGCGATGGCGGCGATGCAGGGCTTCCGGAGGGCTGTGGATCAGTGGGGAGGTAGAGGGAGGACCGGCGGAGCTTCCTGGGGCGTCGGCGAGGCTAGGGGTGGCCGGTGGCCATGGGTACGGCGATGATGACGGCGAGCTCCGCTCGGTGGTGTGCGCGGGAGGGAAGCAGAGGAGGGAACGGGGTCCAGGGGAAGAGAGAGGCGGTCGAGGGGGTCGAGGCGTCTCCGTGGCGTCGCGAGGGAGTCGGGGAGGCTGCCACGGCGAAGCAGGAGGTGGCCGGCGCTCTTCGGGCGCGCGCCACGCCTCGCCTCTGCCTACTGGCAGAGGAAGAAGAGGACAAGGGGGGGGAAAGGAGGTGGGCTGGGCCGCGCTGGGACGGTCCTGTTGGGCTGCACGGGTAAGTGGCCAGGTAAAACTCTCTCCCTCTCTCTTTCTTTTTTTAATTCTGTTTTTCTATTTTGCAGGTCTGTTTTGAATTTGGTTTTGAAACCAATTCAATTTATTTTGCTTCTGACAATATTTTTAGGAGCTAAAAGAATTAAAACAATGCTCCACCAAATATTTCAGAATTATTGGACCTATATTTATTTAATAGTGGATATAAGTCCAATTCAAATAATTATTGATTTAATTCAAATGCCCAAATTAAATGTTTCTGAGACACCAAAAATATTTGTTTGGATTTTACCTCTTGCCAATATTTCCAGAGGATAACAGGAACATTTTCTTGGACACATTTGAGAAGATTTAATTGTTGGTTATTTTTAGAGGTTTCTGAGGCTTTGAAAATTCCTCAATTCAAATTTCATTTGAAATTAAACATGATGCAGCAAGAGGTCTAGCCTAGGGCATTACCAGAAGCTAGGGATGTGACATTCCCACCGCCGCCAGAAGCCATCTCCCTCGACTCCTCCTCTAGCGCCGCCAGAGACATGCACGCAGGTGCAGTCCTCTGCTTCGACCCTACCTCATCCTTTCCCTCGTTCCCTTGTGCCGCCTCCCCCTCATATCGATCTCTCCCTGTCCTCTCGCTCAAGCTAACCACCCCGCGGCCCCGCGATCTCGCCTGCCCGCACGGCCATGGCTTAGCCGCCCTCGACCCGGCTCGCCCTCGACGTCCCCTTCGCTGGAGCCCTTCCTCCGCCTTTGCTTTGGCCACCCACAACAGCCATGCCGCGCCCTCAAGCGCCTCACCTCCCACAGCCGGTCCAGGACCTCCTCGTCGCCTCCTCGTCTACCCGGCGCCACTGACTCGTCAGCTCTGTCGCCAGGGGAGGAGACCCTCGACATGTCCCCTTCGGCCCCGACTCCGGCGAGCGCCGCCCTGTCGACTCTCCTCTGCGCGACACCTCCCCTCTGCTGCCTCGTTCCTTTGCCTGCGATTGCTGTTTTCTTTCCCGCCTTGCCTCACGCGACCCACATGGGCGCCGGCCATGGAGGCCACCGTGCCGACCTGCAGCTTCGTGCGTGCTGCCTTGCCTTCCTGCTACTTCGTCCGACTGCGGACGACCTCCATCGAGCTCGCCCGGCCACCTTCGACCTCGGCGTGACCCTGCCTCCACTAGCAGCCTCCTGGAGCCGGCCATTTCCATGGGTTCGGGGAGCCCCAAGTCTTGTCCATGGCCTCGTTGGCTGTTGATGTTACGCTGTTGGCTTTCTCCATCGTCTCCCTGGGCTCGTCAAATCCTGTACCAGGAGCCCAAGCCGGAAGACTCCGTGGATGTGCATCTCACTTGTGCCATTTTGGATCGTCAAGAACGTTTCGAGATTCGCCAAGTACCATTATGCCCGGAGACCACGGATCCGTGAAGTTCCACTACCGTCGCCATGGATCCGACAAGTTTGTGAGTACGACCACTTACCATGACGACCTTGTACCACTACCGTCGATGAAGACATGTGCACCGCAAGCGTCAAGTTCAACTATTGTTGACGGTGAAGGGTTTGGAGTCATCAGGCACCTCTTTGAACGAACAGGAACGACTATCGTAGCCGAGATCGCGAGAACCTCTACCGACGACCTCGGAACGTGTACGACGACCGTCGTCGAAGACCCGTACCTCTACCGCTTCCTAAACATGTACCACGACTTCCATGACTTTCGTGAACCGCTACTGCCACGACGGTCGTGAACGACTACTTCCCTCGACGAACTCGATACGCTTCGAAAACGCACGCTTCGAAGGTATAGCCCCGAGACAACCGTCCGAGAATGATTGCTTGTGTTGTATGAGATGCACCGGTTGTCTGCACTGTGTCGGTAGTGTCTCTCGCTTCCATGCTGTCGACACTTGGGACACCCAGTAACCGGGAGGACCCCACCTTCTATCGCATGTTACGCTCCCGTCACTTTTCCTTTTGCACCGGTATCTCCGTGAGCTATCGGAACCGGAATGTTGCCGTGGCACCATTTCCGTCATTGTCATGGCACCCCATTATTTCCACCACGGTAACAAATGTTTCATAATTCTCTTATCAACATTTTCATAAAATTGATTAAACTTGCATATGCCATTCGCATCATGATAATAACATTTAAATTGTTTAAAACTGTTGTTTGCATTAAATTGCTAATGCATATAGGGATTTACTGGAATTGTTGTTTGTTGTTTCCGGCCTCATTTAAACTTGCCTAAATGTTTAGTTTACTTAGGCTCCACCTCTTACCATGTTTAAACAACATTTAATTTTGTTGAGTAGTTTAAACGGGAGAGAACTAAATAATTAAATGTGGTGTTGTCGGTGTCAAAACCGGCGGATCTCGGGTAGGGGGTCTCGAATTGTGCGTCTAAGGCGGATGGTAACAGGAGGCAGGGGACACGATGTTTTACCCAGTTCGGGCCCTCTTGATGGAGGTAAAACCCTACGTCCTGCTTGATTTATTCTTGATAATATGTGTAGTACAAGAGTTGATCTACCACGAGATCAGAGAGGCTAAACCCTAGAAGCTAGCCTATGGTATGATTATATGTTGTCCTACGGACTAAAACCCTCCGGTTTATATAGACACCGTAGGGGGCTAGGGCTACACAAGGTCGGTTATAAAGGAGGAGATATCCATATCCGTATTGCCTAGCTTGCCTTCCATGCCAAGTAGAGTCCCATCCGGACACGAGACGAAGTCTTCAATCTTGTATCTTCATAGTCCAACAGTCCGGACAAAGGATATAGTCCGGCTGTCCGGAGACCCCCTAATCCAGGACTCCCTCAGTAGCCCCTGAACCAGGCTTCAATGACGATGAGTCCGGGCGCAGTTATTGTCTTCGGCATTGCAAGGCGGGTTCCTCCTCCGAATACACCACAGAAGAATTTGAATACAAGGATAGTGTCCGCCCCTGCAAAATAAGTTCCACATACCACCGTAGAGAGAATAATATTACCACAAATCTAATCTGCTGACGCGTTTTGGCAACATGACATCATTCCATGGCCCGGTGATTATTCGAACCTTTTTTCTTTAACCAGCCCCACACATAACGCAAGGCGGTTTCTTGACACGTCTTGTCAAAGCAGAGATCGTGTCCCCCTCATTATGGGATTCTCATCAATACGGGCGTGGGTAACCCAATCGCGCCACCAATTATGGCGCTTGGGGGATAAGCGAGTTTTACCAGGCTAGTGGGGACGCATAGTTTCGTCCGCCCTTATAAAGGGATAAGGTTTAACCTTCTTCTACCCACACCTTCTTCCTCCTTGCTCATCCATTCGCGCGCACTCGAGCTCCAACGCCCAAGTCCACATCCTTCTCCTCAACCTTCTTCAAACATGTCCGGAGCGGGAGGCAAGTGGATGGCTTCCTCCGTTACGGAGGGACACATCAAAAAGCTGCGCGGGGCCGGATACTTAGCCGCGGATATCGCGCATCGGCTGCCCGCTGCGGGGCAGATCGTCCCTACCCCGGAACCTCACGAGAGGGTAGTTTTCCTCCACCACTTCCTCCGCGGACTGGGGTTTCCCCTCCATCCATTCGTCCACGGTCTTATGTTCTACTACGGGCTGGACTTCCATGATCTGGCCCCGAATTTCATCCGCAACATTTCGGCATTCATCGTCGTGTGTGAGGCTATCCTCCGCATCCGTCCCCACTTCGGCCTGTGGCTGAAAACCTTCAATATCAGCCGAAGGTGGTGGGCGGCCAGCAAGCGGAATGCGGCGGAGCCATGGTGGGCAAGATGACCAACGTTATATGGCTCGAGGGCTCCTTCGTGGAGACCATAAAGGGGTGGCAATCGGCGTGGTTCTACATCACCGAGCCGCGCGACACCAACTGGGTGGCGGTCCCTGAGTTTCGATCCGGAATCCCCATGCGGCTCACTTCCTGGAAGGAGAAGGGCATGTCCTGGGGTTCATCGGTGGAGCTGGACGGACTCTAGAAATGTATCCAGAACATGGCAAGCAAGAAACTTAAGCTTGTCAACATAGTCCAAGTCATGCTCTTCCGCCGGATCCTCCCGTGTCAACAATGGGATTTCAACTTATGGGAGTTTGACACGGCCCGGCACCAGACTCTAAGCGAGCTCTTCGACACGATGCACAAAGACGTCTGGAGGGTGATGTTCAAGGGCGCCGAGGTCCCTCCCTCTCTCATCGAGGAACGCGGGCTAAGCGCGAAGCGCCCTACGAATCCGGTAAGTTCTGTACATCTGGTAGGATATTTACTTCCCATTGCTTAACCACGTGCAGGGTCTAAGCTCCCATGCCTTTGACAGGACTGGGTGGAGGCATCGGAGCAGATCGACTGTCCGGCCCCTCCGCCCGAAGATACTGCGGATGCTCTCCTGACGGAGATGCTGACTCCGGCTCCATATAAGGTGCCGAAGAAGACTAAGAAGAAGGCCAAGGGAACCCGAAAGAGTTCCCGGCGCCAGGTGGTATCGGACTCATCGTCCGATGACTCCGCGACGCACTCCTCCCATGAAGACGAGGAGGAAGATGAAGATGCTCCCCCTTCAGCTGGGGGAGACAAGAAAAGG